>NC_090765.1:37164844-37197344 GCF_036898095.1 Palaemon carinicauda
AGTTACATTTCGCCAGTCGTCTCTATCTTGAGCTTTTGAATTAATACTTTTCCATTCATCACCTCCTTCAAGCTTTATAGTCCTCAGCCATGTAAGTCTGGGTCTTCCAACACTTTTAGTGCCTTTTGGGGCCCAGTTGAAAGTTTGGTGAACTGATCTCTTTTGGGGAGCGCGAAGAGCATGCCCAAACCATCTCCATCTATCCCTCACCATGATCTCATGCCCAAATAGTACTCGAGTAATCTCTCTTATAGTTTCATTTCTATTCCTGTTCTCCCTTTTATAACAGTGGTTTATTTTGAAAATTTTGAAGGTAATGTATATTTCTTGTAGGATTTTCCAGTAATTGTTATTAAAAAGAATTATTAAAAAGAGTATTGATTACAGAGTTCGGTGATCACACGCTATTGAAGTCATTATGTCTGAAAATATATTATAATTTTTATTACTATTGTTACTATTATTATTAATGTAGGTATGAGGTTGATCTTATCTTTAACTGTTAAAGCCGTGTTTTTCTCCCTGTACTAACATGAAAACAAATCTTTTTTACAAGACCCACACTCTAATGAGATCCGATTCTAGCTCCCTTTACACACACACACACACACACACACACACACACACACACACACACACACACACACACACACACACCTTGATCCCACAGGGTCAAAGCTACGTTAATAAATCGCGTATTTCATTTGTTAGGCTTTGTCCGCCCCTGACATAACGTGAAAGGAATCAAATGTGGTGGAGTCTTAACAATATGCGATTTGCAATGGCAGCGTGTTTGTTTTCATTTAGATGGATTTGTCTTGCATTAACTGGATTACAGTTAGTTGCGGTTGTATGTCGCTTTGCTGTAGAGTATTAAAATTTAAGATTTGCTTTTATTTTTATTCATTTGGTCAGCATGCCATTTTATATTTTACTATGCTGTCTTAATTTTTATTTACATTCAGGGGTGTTGATGTTGCATTGTAAATAATAGGTATTATATTTAATCCCTTTTTATGAATTTTGGTTTTAGAAACTGAAAAAATCGAGGTGCTCAATTTTTTTCTGTATACAATAGTATTATTTTAGTTTATGTAATGAATTAATATACAAAGAATTATTTTATATTTCTGACATTTTTGGTTTCTCTGGTATTTTAGAAATAAAAATAATCTCTTTTATCGTGTGTTTCATGAAGAATTTTATAACGAATGAAATATTTTAGAGCTACGCTTTTATTATATATTATTTTTTTCGGTGTCTTTTGGCGAAATTACAGAAATATCAAATAATATTGGGAAATTCAGTTATTTTTGTTGGATTTGGCGATTGTTGTTAATGTCCTCAGAAAATAAAATGTTATTTTTAGATTTATTGTTTATATATAATGCATTTTTTTTTTTAAATCATAAACAATTTTTACGGGAGTAGGCTGCTGATGAAGGTAATTTAAAGAAGGATACATTAAGTTTTATAAATGTTATTTGTTGTTGACCATTACGAAGGTCATAGACAAAAAAAATAATGCATGTCTGGTAGTTAGTTGGCTGTAGTGGGTTACTACCTGCAGGGTCGAGTGCACGTTGCAGGTATCTAATGAAGTGATATATGTATAGGTAAACATATGTATAAGATTATATGGCCAGGTGGTAAGTCATTGGAATCTCAGTTTGTTTGGTCCGAGTTCGAATACACAACCAACCAGAAGATATCGTCATGGAGTTAATTCCCCCTTGGGTCTTTGATCCCGAGAAAGAGTGAATTCGACATTAAGAGGTATTTATAACTTATATGAATACACAAATACATACACACACACACACACACACACACACACACATATATATATATATATATATATATATATATATATATATATATATATATATACATACATACATACATAAATTTATGCATTTATTAGATACCAGTCACGTGCGCTCTTATTTACGGGTAGTAACCAAAATAAACAAGTAACTACCAATACACACACACGCATATATATATATATATATATATATATATATATATATATATATATATATATATATATATATATATAGACATACGCATACATACATACATACATACATACATACATACATACATACATACATACATACAGGAAAGATGATAAAGAATACCACGTGTAAAAGCACTCAGACAAATCATTGCTTGATTGAAGATTTCTAATTTGGTAATTAAGGATGTTTTTTAATCCTTTGCCGACGCACGATTCAACATCGGTTTATTTGGGCTTTTCTACTCTGATTCACCGTGACTTAATGGGCGTGTCTCAGATATTTGAAGAATACACTAAATAAGTTCACAGGAGAATACTTCTATGTACACAAGGCGTTTCTTACGACGCATTTATTTAAGCCTGGTCGTCGGAGCGTAATTGAGAATGGAAGGTTGAACGTTAATCTTTGAAAAAAGAAAAAAAATAAGGAAAAAAAAAAGATATCGAATATAATAAACTTCATTATTATTCATTATGCTATGGAAAACGAATCATCCTCACTACAATCTGTATATTATAACAAGCAAAAGTACAAGTGATTCCCTCCCCACACTTTTTTTTTCTTTTCTTATAGCGCCAGTCCAGAAGGTATTTCAAAGCAGAAACGTAAGGTCTTAGGAGAGCCATTTTTCTGAATGATTCTCAGCCTTATGCACAGAGAGAGATTACATCTTTCTCGGTCGTTCCATTCCAGCCTGGGAGTCGGTGAAGCCGTGGTTCTGGAAACGGAAAAAAAGTCAATATCACACGTATTGTGAGCTGTTTGTTGTGACTAATGACTTGTGTGCAAAGAGAATTACTAAATACACACGGAAAGTTAAGTGTAATTTTGCATGAAGGCAGACTGCAACTCGCACACTCACTCACACTCACACGTGTACGTGTATGCGAGCATCGTTGGAAATACCTTATAAAGCTGGCCTTTTCAGGTGCAAATAAATGGTGGCCTGAGCCGCAGAATTTAATCAGTGTGTCGTACTTGCATTTTCAAGAAGTATTCCAACTTGTGTCTATTATACCTTATGTATAATATTTAATGCTGGTGATAACGACACATATTGCGTTTAATCAGGCTTTTCTATTTTTAATTATGTCCTATTGTTAGACATTGTAGTCTTCACCACTGTTTTATCTTGTGGTTATTCATTAGTATTGACGTATAGAATTCTTTCTATTGTTCACTCACTCGAATGTAATCAAAGTTTAAAGTTTTGTCGTGTTGATTATAAACTTAATTAGAAGAGGCCGAATTGCCTAAAGTCGAATTATTTGTACCTGAAAGAAATAATATCATATACGTTTTTTCTTTTGTTTTCAGCTTTTCCCATTTTAGTATTTGGTCGCTGTTTCCTATCTTCTTGGAGATGAAACGGAATTACGTTGAAAACTTCCTTCGAAAAGCGTTCGGTTGAAAACATTCCTTGAAAAGGATTAGGTTTGCAATCTGCCTTGTAACTTTCGTTGAAAATAGCTAATACTCCAAATTTCTATCAGAAAGGGATTAGGTCGAAACCATACCAGGTCAGAAGTAGTTTGAAATAATAATAATAATTATTATTATTATTGTTATTATTATTGTTATTACTTGCTAAGCTACAACCCTAGTTGGAAAAGCAGGATGCTATAAGCACAGGGGCTCCAACAGGGAAAATAGCCTAGTGAGGAAAGGAAAAAAAGAAAATAAAATATTTTCAGAAGAGTAACATTAAAATAAATATCTCCTATATAAACTTTAAGAAAACAAGAGGAAGAGAAATATGATAGAATAGTGTCTAATATATATATATATATATATATATATATATATATATATATATATATATATATATATATATATATTACTCCTTGAAGAGGGCAAATGTATATTGGCCGAAATATAGTCATTTATTTGTTTCCTTTGATTCTTGCATGGGCCTCTTTGAAGAAACATGTTAAACCGGTCGATTACAGTTGTAAGACTTGAATATATATATATATATATATATATATATATATATATATATATATATATATATATACATATATATATATATATATATACATATATATATAGATATATATATATATATATATATATATATATATATATATATATATATATATATATATATATGTATGTATGTATGTATGTATATATGCTTGCGTGTGTTAAATAGGTTTAGATGGCCATACAACAACTATTGCATGTTTAATAAGAAGGATATGTTTCTGATATAGAGAAAAGGCTCTTAAAAATAGATTATGTGAGCTTTATCAAACTAGATATTAAGTGTAAGTAGAATAGTTTTTAGCCGTACCGTGTTTTGACTCCTGTACTTACTATGAAATGCTTATTTTAAGCAAATTAGATCTATCATTTATGTTGCCATTCAGAATAGAAGAATAAAGCGAGAAAAGAAGAAAGTTAATGTATAGCATAATATGTGATTGACTAACAGATGTAGAGTAAAGGGAGTGATAAAACAATACGGTATATTCGGATTGCAATGACGAATGGAAAGTTAGTTGTTTAGCGAAAGTTTTTGTGATCAGTGGGTTAAAACCCTTTTGTGGTACAGGTAAAAAAGTATAAAGATATAGATTCACAAACAGAATGGAAATAATGATACACCGCGAACAATAGAATTCTAAATATTTGTTGATTTTTTTTTCTTATTTTTTAATAAAAATCAGCAGTTTATAATTGATAAGTATTGCAAAGGAAGTCCTTTTCTACCTTGAAATTTCCAACGCCACTGTAGTTTTTTGAATTACATTTACATTTAGGTACAGCTACTGGAGTTATTTGAATTATATTTGCATCAAGGTACAGTCACCCATAAAAGAAAAGACCCCACTGAGCTAGAGGCAATCTATTTACATGGTAATATTTATGGTAACAGTTTACTTGACATCAGAGATATGGGAGTGACGTTTGAGGGAAAGAGTTATTGTGAAACTGCTGGAAGCACACACTTATCCTTATTTAAGAACTCTCTCTCTCTCTCTCTCTCTCTCTCTCTCTCTCTCTCTCTCTCTCTCTCTCTCTCTCTCTCTCTCTCTCCAGAGCCATGGGGTTTATTATATATTACATAAAGGAAACGAGTGATTTAATAGCACATCTGAAGTAACCACACACCACATTTTTGTGATCGTATGCGCTATGCTATGGCAGTACAGTAATGTTTCTAGTAGTTTCTCAATCCCTCTTACCTGCAAATGTAACTACTCATCCCCATTTCTCTGACGTCAGGTACAGTGTTGCCATCATTGTTAGCAGAAATCCTTTTCCTCTCGCTCCGGGGGCCCTTTTTCCTTTCATGAATGACTGTGCATCAACTGTCCATTCTTCCATTATCATTAACGCATATGGATATCTGTTCTTTGTTTCCATTCACTTCTATAGCCTTACTCGTGATGCTTACATTTACTTTCAACTATCGGTTTGCAATTTTTTTTTTTATTAGCTGTCTCTAGTTTCTGCAGTTTATCTTAACTATCCCCAATCGGTGTATGTTGTATCATCATCTGTAAACGTCAACCATTCTAAACTTCAGTGACTACGCATTTCCATATCCATAGACATTTTACTCGCATCTAATATGTTTCTCTAACATTTGGCAAGACTGTATCCAGAAAGATGTAAAATAGCCATTGGTATTTTTCTCGACTGTCTTGGCCCCGGTTTTAAAAGAGAACTGGGATCGTACAAGACGGCACACACACACACACGCGCACACACACACACACACACACACACACATATATATATATATATATATATATATATATATATATATTCTAGTCTTAGGTCATAAATCAGTTACAAATCAAAGAGCTATGGAAAAAATAATGATGTCGATAACAGAGAAGCAGAAAAAGAGCAACATAAATACGAGAGCGAACTAAAATAGAGGATATTGTAACGAAATATTAGAAAAAGAAATGGACATGGCCAGGATATATGATGAAAATTAACAGCTAATAGATGGGCATTAAGAATAACAGAATGGGTCCCGAGAGATAGCAAAAGAAGCAGTGGAAGGAAAAGAAGACGATGTTTTGCCGAAGTAAGAAAATTTGCAGTATAAACAGGCACGGAAAGACCATACAAAGACGCTAGTGGAAAGTCATGTCTGCGGCCTTTGTTCTGCAGTAGACTAGTAACGGTTGATGATTATATATATATATATATATATATATATATATATATATATATATATGTGTGTGTGTGTGTGTGTGTGTGTGTGTGTGTATACACATACATACATACATACATACATACATATATATACACTTAATGTATTGAAGTTTATATATGTATTTGTGTCCGTATTTTATGCAATATTACTCCGGTAGGATGCAGTAGAGCATTATATAAATATGTATATATATACACTATATATCTCAATGCAGACCTGCATACTTACATACAGTATATACATGCATACATTATTGTCACATATTGTTGAAGATGCTGTAAGTAAAGGTTACAGCACTAAATGTTCTGTAATCTGAAACTGAGAATAGAGAAGCAATACACTTGTTTATTAATTATCCTTTCGAACATTTGACCCAGATTAATGTGTAAAGTTCTCAGGCTAGATTTATTCACCAATTACTGAAAGTCTCAAAGAAGGTAAAACGACCATGGTTACTTTAAGTTAGTCTTCCCACGATAATTTCGTTTAAGAAGTTCTGTGGTCCAGTGAAAGCACACTGTTTGGCATATTGAAATATAAGGATGGTTAGGTAGGAAAGCGTTGAAATATTTGAAACGTAATCATAATTTTTTCAACAAAACATTAAATATTTATGAAAAACTGTCAGGAATTATAAATATTACTGAGCTTTATTGTGGTGCCTGGCATTACTGAGTCATTACCACGTATCATTCATTATGTATGGTTTACGTATAATTCATTTATCGTCAGTATGAATATATTAAATGGAACGATATGGAAATGCACGGGTATGGTTTGATGTAAATTTCATACATTATATGAAAATCAAGTTATAAGGAAAATTCTCTCTCTCTCTCTCTCTCTCTCTCTCTCTCTCTCTCTCTCTCTCTCTCTCTCTCTCTCTCTCTCTCTCTCTCTCTCTCTCTCAACAGAACCCTACAATGCACTCCTTGACATATGTGCATGTGTATTTTGCATGTAGCCTCAACTCCCACGACTAATTCGCCTTTGACTCTTGTAGCAATCGGCCATAATCTTCCCAAAATCTATTTGCTTTTGCACAGGGAACTAAATAATATAATTGACATTCACAGTTGATGTACCCCACCTGCATTTGAGCAACTCGCTCTCTTTCTCTCGGCTATTACATTGTACTTTGCAATTCCACTGTAATTGCAACAATGCGTATTACTATAAAAGGATTTTCCCTCTATTAGGGTTTGGCTAAATCGTTGTAATTACCCTCTAGCGGCACTGACTACCGACAGTTTATTGACATGGATATCACCGGTGTATTATATTCATCTGAGTAGATGTAGTAATAGTAGTAGTAGTAGTGGTTTTCGGAAGAGGAAGGGAGATTGGGGTGGGGTTGGTGTCGTTGGCGGGGTTGGGGTTGGGTAGGTGCTCAGGGATTTGGTGAGTAACGGAGTAAGCGGATAAAGTTTGATTGTGTGCGCAGTCACTGATGACTGGAACGAGTTATTCTCCTAGGTTAGGTATCTTTAGTCTGCACGTGTTTATTATTGTTGTTGTTTTTTAGTTAAAAAACTGCAATGGCCATTTCTAAACCGCTTTAAGAAAAAAAAGTTTCTGTGATGGCTTTTAAATAACGTGTCCAGGTTTTCATTTGTTGAAATTATACCAGAAAACCATTTCTCTTACATGCATATATATATTCATTTATTTATTTTAATACCCTTTAATCTTCTGGACTGTCTCATTTGAATATGTAGGATCGAGTCACTTGTTTTTCCCATCCTTCACCTCAAAAGCTTCTTCCAGGTTAGATGCTTTATCATTAGATCACATTTAAGACTTCTTATTTGCTTCCCAGTTATACTTAACTCTCGAAGTTATATTATGATTTTGAATGTTAAATATTCCACGGACGTTTATAATACGTCGCTTCTCAAGACGTGTAATCTTCTTATGCCTTTCTTCAAACGCAGTCTTTAAAACTGTGGCATTATGCTTGCGCAAAGAGAACGCTCTGGAGCACTTTTAGGAGTCTATGTCTTATGCTTGGAATAATGTGTTATATAGTCTTTATTTGCATGTAATCTTCCACTGGATAGCATGAGAGAGAGAGAGAGAGAGAGAGAGAGAGAGAGAGAGAGAGAGAGAGAGAGAGAGAGAGAGAGATGGCTTGTTCCAATCTTCGTTGTTACTTCGTGCCTTTCTACACGAAACTCAGAAAATCTAGTTTTTACTGTCTGGGTATATTTGTGTTTGTATGCATGTGCGTGCAAACTCTAAAGACTACAGTTACGTTTGTTGTGTACTTTCGTGTAAAATTTGTGTGAAGGTTGTTTAGGTGTATAGCTAATATATATATATATTTTTTTTTTTTATTCAGATTTCGGTTTGAGCTCCAATTTCTTGTGGCTGTCATAGTTTGATAAATGTAGATTTATAATCTTGGATGGAAATATCCATGTTACTTTATAAGGAATTCAAATAAAATTCTCTCTCTGAGAGAGAGAGAGAGAGAGAGAGAGAGAGAGAGAGAGAGAGAGAGAGAGATTATACTGTTAGATATAGCTATTCTCATCAATTACCCTTCTGTTGAAATGCTGTACAAACAATGGTAATGGATCTATCACATAGAAGATCGCTTCTGAAAACAGTTCACATTTTTTTCTTGGTTCCACCATTCTCTTACTTCTTTTGAAAAAAAAAATGGGAATATAAAACCTACTGCTTTGAAAAATTAAAATTTTCGTAGCAGTTTGTTATAGTACTTATCATTGTATTCGAATGACAGGCATGTGAATAAATCATTTGATCAAAATGTTTTCATTTCTGTCATGGTATACTTGGATTCATGCCATCGGCAAATCCACTAAAGTATATTGCTTCATGCTTCACTTTAGTTTATGTAATAATTTCAATGTCTATCCATATGTGACGTGAAGTTTGTTTTTATTATCGACATATGGTTACGCAGTATCATCGTAAATGGAATGTATACTGTAGGGGTAAACAGTTTTGGTAGTCAAGTACATACTATATACACATATGGGTTCCTACTGCCTCGTTGCTTACACCATCTTGTAGGTTATTTTATTGAACTCATTCTGCCTGTTTGGGCGTTGATATGGTTCTAGTGGATCTTTTTGATCTGTGCATATGACTTTCTAACATTGTTTTTATTTCCGAGTTACTACAACAGTATATCTCTCTATATACCTATCTATATTGGCATACCTGTACGATATTTTTTTTGTAATTTTCAACATTAACATAGGTCTTCAAACAGAGGTGAAAAAAAATAAACGACAGATAGCTCACTAGCAGCCATTAACTTTTTTTTTTTTTTACAAATATTTCGATTCCTAAATATCAAGACCCTTCGTTTCTATTTCGTGTAGTATCCAATTCTGTCCGTTGAGCCAAACCATTTCAGTCGCCTCTTAGCCATTCTTTCACCCATGCTAAAATTCTAACCAATTCTTCTACGTATCTCTGTATTGCTCAGACTTTTATATCTTATTACTCATACTATGTTAACAGCTTTCAGAGAATCATATGTTGTTAGCAAAACCTCAATTTTAACAGAGCTATCCAACAGATAGATGAAGGATGGTATTATTGATTAAATTTTCTTAACTTGGGCATTTACAAAAAAAAAGAATTTTTAAGAACTCATGGTCACAGATGCTGTACATTACGTATTGAGATACACAAGATTTTTTCGTCAGTAGCAGCATCAAAACCATTTATATTCAAGAAGATTGGATTGTTAAATTTTTTTCACGTGAATCCTGATACCTCATTTAAGGCTCATTTTAAGGCTTACGATTATTGTAAACACGTTCAACAGTCCTAAACTTACAAAAATGTTGTAATCGTTATAAGAAAGCTCTTGATGCATAAACATCTATTTTGAATACTTTCTTTTATATAAGTGCGATAGTTTATTATAGTTTGCTGGTGCTATTAATTTAAACCAGTTATTATTATTATTGCCAAACCTTACGTTGCAAAATTGACATTATTTTGGTATTGGATTTAAAAAGTATGATTAAAATTAATTTTCAATCTTCATTGCTTATGTAGTAGCTTGTTCTTACAATGACTAGAAAATCTAGGAATTGTTGTGAGCTTCACAACATTTAGTTCATCATGAATGGGTAACATGATCTAATTTTACGTGAGGCTTTATGTGCCCTCTTTATCTAGCTAAAATTTAAACAACGCAATAAGATACAGCGGAATCAGTGTAGAATATGGATCAATAAAAGAAATAAAAGGCGAATATATATATATATATATATATATGTGTGTGTGTGTGTGTGTGTGTGTGTGTGTGTGGGGGGGGGGGGGTTTTATGTGTCTGTGAGTATGTATGTATGTATGAAACATTTTTCATTCTATGTGCTACCTTAAACACACTGTTCTTTGTTTCACAGCAAATTTTTATGATTGACGATTTTACTCCCATGATTCACGCGCGTGCTTGCACACCCACAAACACACACAGACACACACACACACACACATATATATATATATATATATATATGTATGTATGTATGTGTGTGTGTATATATATATATATATATATATATTGTACGTGTATGTATACATATATAGGGAAAGATACGCTATAGTTCAAACGCATGTTAACGGAGGTTTTTGATGCAGAGTACTTTAGTAAAGGTAATATTTTCATACTAGAATTATTTTTTAAATATTGAAGCCTTTTCCGAGATTTAATGGACATTTGGTGTGATAATCAAGCGGAAATTTTTCTTTTTGAAGAAAGATAATCACAGAAAATGAATATTGAAATAAATTAATAAATAGATTGTAGCCTTCCTCTTTAGATCTTGCAGATATTTCCAGCGAAATCCCTTTGCGGTTATTTCCATCGCTTTTCCCTCAATGCTAATGCAAATAGGTGATACACTTATCAAATTTATCATGCCACGCCCTTTGATCATTGAACTGCAGACTTCGCTTTCTACAGGAAAAAACAGAAAAGATATAATAAATATGAAATTAAAGAGACTGGGGGAAAATGAAGGGTACGAAAAGCGAGATGGTAGGAATAGAGTTATTGGTTGTCTGGGAATAGTGTTAGCAGGGAAAAGGGGTTTGGATGGATCTGGGGCAGGGGTGTTGGAGGCCTTGGTGGTAGGGGGTTGGGGGGGGGGGGCATTTACTCCACAGCCACCGCCGTCAAGGCTCTTTTTAAAAAACTGTAATCACATTGCAAAATATAAGTTTGTTGACATTACAGAGGCCGCAACTCAAGCGCATTTCCATCTATTATTCAAAGGAATAAATCAGTCAGACTATAAGGCTTCGTGAGGCCTTTTGTTTTCGCATGGAAGGATCATTAATTCACTGAGGGACATGTCAATTATTCCAGTATTTCCTTCTCTCTATCTTTCCTATTTGGAGATCCTCTCTCTCTCTCTCTCTCTCTCTCTCTCTCTCTCTCTCTACTCGTCCTGGGCCGTTGGCTTGAATGAGTTGGGTGGGGCAAGGGAGATGGAAATGAGAATTGAGTTATTGATGTGTGCCTTAGTCAATTACTGTAAAGCTTTTGTTTATGTTTTGTTTATTTTACATCTCTCAAGACAATCTTTTTCTAATTCTGATATGTTCTGCATACATACTTTCATATTGCAAATATATTTCTTAAATTATTATTATTTTTTTTAAATACAGACAGACCACTTATTAATATCCCGACCTTTGTTGATGTTATCCAACATTCAAGTAACTTATGTCAGTTGGGGTCACTCAATATCACCACCTTTCAGATATATTTTACTTGATTGATAAGATAGATTCGTTATTTAAGGTTTTAGGGTTATCTTGGGTGCTAAGTTTAGTCGTCCTATTAAAAAAGAAAACAATATAAATGGTGTCCTCAAAACGTTGGCTGAATTTTGTAGTGTCAGGTTTGACTCCTGCAGTTAGAAAGTCCGTTCTTGTATATGTTATTTTATAAGCCAATAAGTTTGCTCTCTTCTTTCTTTCTTTTCTTTTCCTTTTCAAAGCTTATGGAAATTTCCTTTCAATTTTTGAAGCTTATTGGTTTTCGTCTTTTTCCACAAAAATTAATGTTTGATATGAATAATGGTAATGATGGTGATAATGATTATCGGATAATAATGATAATTGTGGTGATAACGTTTATCGGAATCTCCAATAATAGACTATGGGTAATTAATTTGACGTTTAGACTTGCCGGTGTCAGCCATATCTCACCACCAGTCCATTTATAAGTATGCTAATGGTCCATACTTCGGAACGATATGTAACGTCACAAGGATCGACGCTTGGCTATTCGACCTCTTATATTACTGCTGTTTTTGATTAAGTAATAATGATATAGAGATATCAGTTACTAATTAGTAGCCGTTGAAACTAATAGCTCTTCGTTACATGAGAATCGAGAATTCTCTTCCCATATGACACACAGAACAAGAATGTTATAGCTGCCTTAAAACATGATTAGACATCAGAAAGAAAAAAAATTGCGCATTTTAAGCAATGGAAGTGATTTAGCGATGCGGATGCGCCCAACCAATGTGAATGTGAATTGTGTGAAAGGAAGATTGTAAAGTCTGGCCTACACAACAAGGTTCAATTCTCCTCTCTCTCTCTCTCTCTCTCTCTCTCTCTCTCTCTCTCTCTCGCATAAAGTACATAGGTGAAAGAGAAAAATGTATTTTGTTTTAGATTTTGTAACTATATTGGTACAGACTGTCGAACGCAGAAAAAAAGAAGTATTATTCACTGAAATAAAAACAATTTGCTTTTCCGAAGTCGTTTGAATTCAAGGATAATACCCCTGAATAAAAACTTATTGATTAATTGACTTCTCTGTGGAATTCTCTTGAAGAGGCAATTCGCTGAACATTGCGAATTTTGCAAATTAGATGGAATTTTTTATCAGCTAAACACACTGGGACTCTCTCTCTCTCTCTCTCTCTCTCTCTCTCTCTCTCTCTATATATATATATATATATATATATTGTGTAATATATATATATGTGTATATATATATATATATATATAGAGAGAGAGAGAGAGAGAGAGAGAGAGAGAGAGAGAGAGAGCGCTGTAGGCATATCTATTTGTTTGTTTGTATCTTATTTAATTAATAAATATTTATTCGCTTACAAGCTACTTGTAACGAGAATTATATAAGTAATTACGTTTTGCCGGTGCTGCAGTTGCAAGTTCTATTAAGCCTACTTATCACTGTTTGCCGCTGTGACATAAACCAGCTTTTGCTGTTGCACATCTTGAGCGCTTGTTATGGAGAGATATTACGGACTGGAGAGACTCGAAATCACTAAATTTCAGGTCCTTAAATATTTGTAAATTATGTAGTGTTAAGTATGTATTCCTTCTGATTTTTTCATGAAAACCTTAAAATCGTTCAAAAAGGCTTTCAGGGGTCGTTAATTTCGGAGTTCCTTCTAAAATTTTCTTACTATTTATTTAAAAAAATGTTTGGATAAGTCATATAAATTTTATTAGAGGTAAGATTTAAGTTAAAGAATTAGCGTGTTGCTACATTTTTTGTTATTGCAAATTTTTAACAGGCCGAGGACTTTTTTTATATAGTAAAGATAATAATGTCAAAAGACAAGTTGACTATTTTCCTGACACGAAATTTTGATAAGATATTGTTCTACTCAATATATTTGCTGTTATAATTTTATTATATTGAATATCATTGTTCTTAATTCTGCAAAAGATTTACAATGTCTAATATGTTTCTTATTGTTGTCCGTATTCTTACTGTCGCCATTATTCATGAAAAAAAAAAAAAAAACTGGTTTTTTGTCACCTGTTCTCCCTTGGCATTTTCATATAATCCTGTGTACCCCTAAAATTTTGGATAAAAAAGAGAAGCAGGACATTTTTATTGATATAATTTTATTATTCAATCTCATTGCAGATTACTTCATGTATTGTGCATTACCTGCTATTTTCTCGGATCCAATGTACCCCTGAAGAATAGAAGTGTACCAGTGGGGTTACATGCATCTAAGGTTGGGAACCCCTGTAATGTAGAAGGTGAATTTTTACCCTTTTCATCTGACCTCATTTGTGTGTGTGTGTGTGTGTGTGTGTGTGCTTTGTTGGAATGGGTAATATTAACACTTGTCTCCGGGTTTCATTAAAGGTAGAAGAAACTACTCTGAATTTCCTGAAAGGGAAAGGTATCTTTTGCTCAGGGTTTCACGAATGGTAGAATAATTTATTCTCACAACTTTTTTATGATTTAAGGTACTATCATTTATTGTCTTTTTATACAATAATTTGTTTCAATATGTCATCTTTTGTTTGTATGAAAAAGAGCTTATAACGATTGATATTAATTTTTATATCTCTGCTTTAGTTTAGTTATGGAATGATGATACGAAAAACAGGATATTCACACAAGCTTCTTTTAGTGTCGTTGATGACCTTAGAAAGCTGAGGTTAACTATGAATAAATTGATTATTTAAGCTAATAGTTTGTTAACTCTTCATGGCATTGGGTTTATACCTTTAGGTTAAATCTTTGTAGAATTATTAATGTAGAATAAAAACTACAATATTTCTCTGCATAAATATGTTAATATTTATACAGAGCTTTAAATTATTTTTGCTGAAATCTCATTTAGAGCTAAACAGACGAAAAAGCTCACGAAATTAGAAAAAAAATTTTTATTCTTTTTTCCAGCATTATTATTACTATTATTATTATTATTATTATTATTATTATTATTATTATTATTATTATTATTATTATTATCACTCATGACGAATAAACGTTAAAAAGAACTTATCCGTAGAATAGAATTTATATATGTAAAAAAAAGAAAAAAAAAAATAGTGACTAATGTAAACGATTGTAGATAAATCAGCCATTAGATAATAGGATATATGCACGTAGAACAGCATAAGTAAGAAAAACTAAGGCATTATTAATCCTGCTTGCTAACTCCGTTGTTAACTTCAATTAGATTCAATAGTTAGATATTTCCATTTGTTTATTTTCAAGTCTGCAGGCTAAAGATAAAGCCATGTTTGTAAGTAACCCGGGATCAGAGATGTTTCGCTTTCTAAACAAACCTTGGTTTCCTGATTTTTTTTTTCCTTATTCAATCAAGACTTTTTTTTTTTTTTTTCCTGTACTGGTATATGCTACCTCCTGGCATTTTTTTTTTTTACTGTAATGAACACTTTGTGATAGTATGGTCAGTGGGGTAACAAGTATTTCATTTACTATATAGACATTTGATAAATAAGTGGTCACGAGTGATTTTGTCATTTGTGTTCTTAATTGTTTTCATGATAAACTAGTTCCAGATTTTAGTTTCTTTCCGCTGACCATTTGAGAAAAATATTGCATAACCGACTCTTTGTTTATCTCAATGACCAAAAAGATAGCCATTCAGATAATACTGTATAATCCATAAACTATTCAACAGTCTGGCTTTTTATGCCATTTACCCAATCAAGTGTATTATCAACTGTCCAAGAAAGTTTCGAAACCATTTTACTAAGATGGTTTAAAGAACAAAAAAGTTTTTCTTTAGAACTTTTTTTCAGTATAACTTTGAAATAATACATTTCCCTCAGATATTCGAAACAGTATTTCCCCCAAAAGAAGTTGGTACCAGCGTTCTTCCTCTCAAGGCTTTGAAACTGTATCTCTTCCCGGGAGTTTCGAAACGTTAATTTCTTTTGAGATAATAAATAGTAATTTAGTTCATAAAAGTTCGAAACAGTATTTTTCCCCAGTGATGGTTAAACTATAAGAAATCTCGAGACTATTTTCTCGTGTGAAATTCGATACAGTACTTTTCATTTGATAGATGGGAAATGGGAACTTGTTCAGAGAGGTTCAAAATAATTTTACTCATCGAAGGTCGAAACAATGATATTCTTAAAGGGACATTCCAACACGCATATTTCTCCATAGTTAAACCAAAACATTTTGTCCAAGATAAGATTAAATGCTTCTTGGTAGATTCAAAATCAAAAACAGTATTTTTCTTCTCAAGATCGGAATTAAAGAAGCATCTTTCTAGAAAGTATTTACCGCTGTAGGATTCATGGCACCATTTTCCCCCAGGGAGATTAAAAAGTAATTTTTCCAGGGTTGATTTTAAACATTTTTACCAGTAAATATGTAGAACTCAATTTTCCCTGAGTGTTTACCTACCGTTTGTTTGAAACAGTACTTTGCCCTTGAATAGTTCGAAAATATTTTTTGTGCAAGGAGGTTCGAGAAAGTATTTTCCCCAAAGAAGTTTGAGGCAGTATTTTCCCCCATATAGATTCGAGCAGTATTTTCCCCATAGAGATTTGGGCAGTATTGTCCCCCTTAGAGAGATTCGAGGTAGTATTTCCCCCATAGAAATTTGAAACTAAATTAACCGAGAGATATTTGAAATTTGAAACTGTAAATTAACCGAGAGACATTTGAAACTAAATTAACCGAGAGATATTTAAAACTGTAAAGTAACCGAGAGATATTTGAAACTGTAAATTAACCGAGAGACATTTGAAACTAAATTAACCGAGAGACATTTGAAACTGTAAATTAACCGAGAGATATTTGAAATTTGAAACTAAATTAACCGAGAGACATTTGAGACGACAAAATTACTTTGAGAGTTTCCAAACGGCATCTTAGTCCCAAAATGATTCAAACCCATTTTTTATGTAATTTTTATATTTTTTATTTTGATTTCATGCTATATTTTTTTTTCCAAGAGGTTTGAAAAAATTATTTTCCTTATGTTGATTCTTGATGATATTCCATGAAATTTGTAAAATGTGTCTTATTTTTTCTCCTGGAGAATCTGTTATTTTTTCCTGAGAGATTCGATTTAGCGTCTTCTGGTGTCGATGTTCATCACTGTACAGCCCTGGTTTCGTGTGTGTGTGTGTATATATATGTTTTTTTTTTTTTTTTTTTTTTTTTTTTAACCATTGCTCACCTCTACTGTGTTCTTGACTTAGAAAAAATATATCCCCATATTCCCATATAATTCCTTATCAAACAGGTTTACTGTTACAATATATTAACGTTTCCTTTGCTGTTCTTATGTTACTTTTTACAGAGGAATGATCATAAAGAATACCCTTTTTATTTTTATCGCTATTTTTCTTGTATGCTGAAAGTAACTCATCAATTTATAAAAGTCCCTCACTTATTTTCCTATTTTAAATATTGTTGTTTAGCTTATACGTCTATTCTTTTATATCTTTCTTTTTTATGCATTTACATTTATTTGCTTGTACCAATATTCTTTCTCTTTGTGCATTTCCACTAATTAAGCAAAGAATTTTTGTTAGTTCCAGAAATCTAATTATCCTTCTTCAAAAATAGGAAAACAATCAGAAACTCTAATAAAAGAACATTCAAACCAATGAAATTATTAGGGAAAAAAAAAAAACAGCTTTTAAAAAAAAAGGATGCTCGGGTGAAATATCGTGTTTTGATTTTTATTGTGGAACGAGGCAGCAAGCGAGCGAGCCAGCAAGAGACGAAGCTAATCTCCATAAATGGTTAATAGGAGGCAAATAAACCTTATAGGAAACACACAACAGAGGAGATTAACGCAGAGGAAAAGATCAAGCGCATTGCCATCATCGTTGGGATTAACCCCGCGGATTATTCTTGTTGGATTTAACGATGCTTGGATTTACAGTTGTGACATTACAGACGCGAGGATTAGCTATGATTAACACATATCAAATTACGACGGGCAATCTAAATATTGGGCTTAAATTAGGCTTACACCGGATTATGCTATGTAAAATTTCAGCAATGATATTAGGTACAAGAGGACAAGGGGTTCCTCTCTCTCTCTCTCTCTCTCTCTCTCTCTCTCTCTCTCTCTCTCTCTCTCTCTCTCTCTCTCTCTCTCTCTCTCTCTCGAGATCAGCAGCAATTTAGAGATTATTGATTTTTCTAAACTTGAGATTTAATGAGAATGGTTGTTGGTTTGATTAAGCTTTGTTTGTTTGTTGCATTGTTCAATTTACAGCCCTTTTTTATTTGCTTTTTTAATCCATATAATGAAATTCATTTAGAACTAATGAACCATAGCAATTTCTTAATTGGATCAACTATGGAAAAGGCATAATTTCAATGGAGTAGCGCAGAATCTATGATTAATTTTTGTTCTTATTCATGTTATTTTTCCTTTTATGATATTAATTAATATACAAACGTGTATTGTACCTAAAAGTAAAAATAAATTTTATCATATCGCAAGGCCTGAGTGAATTAGATAAGATATGGAAAACATAATATTTGAAAAAGCTTAAAGAATTCCAAGGGGTCTTGTGTTCACAGATTTCATTTTAAAAATTGTACTGGCGACCTGTTGGGCATTGTAAGTTAATCCAATTATGTTGCAAAATTCACCCTATCGAACAATGGAGTTGAACGAGCGTTCTTTGCAATACAATAGATTATTTCAGCCATTGTAGAATATATGTATAAACCGGGTAATACAAGACTTGAAGCTCTAATATTAGAGGTAAGTCCTGTAATAGTGATTTACATTTACAATACAAGCCTCGTTTACGGGGTCTCAAAGGCCGGTATTAAGCAATTTATATACTGTTGAAGCAGTGGAAATTGCCTGGGTGTATATATATTCTGAATTTCGCGAGAGGATATTCCTGTTTAATCTTTCTCTAATGTTTTCAAATTTGGGGGAAATATTGTCGGGGCGTTTTGTCGTAGTTATTAGCAATTCTTGATCCGACGTTTGATGTTATGAGGCATTTTTTTTTCAGTTAAATTAGATTCTTTTAAAAGGAAAGTGAGAGTACAGTAATGTTGAGAGAGAGAGAGAGAGAGAGAGAGAGAGAGAGAGAGAGAGAGAGAGAGAGAGAGAGAGAGAGAGAGAGAGAGAGAGAGTCAGTCTCGTCTCACAGTACAAACCAACAAATGAGGGAATTATTTTCTAGCTAAATGGAAATCATGAAATGGAGAAAAGCAAATAACAGACAAAGAGAGGAATAATACATATTCTTCGATTTAAAAACAGTGATGAAAATTAAATGAGGATCTGAATAAAACCAACGCTTGATGTTGAGGAAACAAATTGCCTGAGAAATCCATCACGGGAAGAGGGAGATATTATTCCGAGAATTGGAAAGTATATTTAGGTTTTCAATTTATGCATACACTCATATATATATATATATATATATATATATATATATATATATATATATATATATATATATATATATATATATATATATAATATATAGATAGTATATATATATATATATATATATAATAGATAGATAGATAGATAGATGGGTAGGTAGATAGATAGATAAATGCATGTTCCCGTGTACGTTATTACCGTATATTAACTCATCCATGGCGAATTATAGATATTAGAAAAAAACATTTGTTCTAAAGAGTAAGTGTATTTTCCCAGAAATTCAAAACGAAATATATGAGTTATACTGTTGAGGGAAGAATCATTTTAAAAGCTATTACAAAGTAATCTCTATTTTGATACCAAGTTATATCGTACTTTATACTACATTTAGCATTTAATCATATAAATTGCCTTATTTGTTCTTCATTATTCCTCTGATAACTGACGTGAACAAGTATATGTTGCATCTTTATTTGCCTTGCAGTTGTTACTGATTGACATCCTATTGTCGTGGGTTATTGGAAACGTCCCTGCCTGGTGATCTGGACGGGTTCGAGACCCGCTAAAGCTTGATATTATCTTGTCAGCTAAGAATGGAAGATTTTGGAGAGCATGTAGGCCCACCTGCTGATTCATCAGCAGCCACCGCCTGGCACTTCCTGGTGTTAGCTTGGGTGGGGAGTGGCTTTGGTGTTGATCATATGTATGTATGGCCAGTTTCTTAGGCATTATCCTGCTAGGGCGTTGTCACTGTACCTTGCCATTCATGGGTGATCTTTAAACCTTTAGTGTTTAATTTTTCCATTTATCCTAAAGACGTTAACGGTATCATTATTAATTCGGAAAGATAATTTTCTTTCGTGATTTATATTATATTTTTCTATAGTCCTCAATGATTTCAACTATTCAAACTAAAAAATATTTTATGTGTCATAATATACTGTTTAAGTTGCAAAGGTTTTCTGTGTAACCTCGCTGGCCTAAGTATTCAATGGAGATATTAGAAGCTGCTGAGGATGTGTTGCTGTAATATCCCAGAGATAATTAATCGGAATTGAGTTTATTTAGCCTAAAATTAGTACTTTTATACTGTCGGCAATAATTCGGAGGATAAGTGTATCCCTATTACGTATTCATTTTCATGTGGGTGAACTTAAAAGAAAATAATATGCTGTAGTAGTTAAAGATTAGATTGTTCGATGATAAAAAAATGAAGCTTACACGTTTCCGAGGAATTACTGGAAGGGGCATTTTTTGCCCGAATATTTCTTCTTATTAATATTTTTTTATATTTCTCTCTCTCTCTCTCTCTCTCTCTCTCTCTCTCTCTCTCTCTCTCTCTCTCTGCCTTGTCGGCATCGCACTCAGCTGGCAAGTTGGGGGTTTCGCGTTCGAATCTGAGACTAAGAGGTGGGGAATAAATAGGTTCGTTTCTAAAAATAGTGAATACCTCTATTCACCAATTGAATTAGGTACCTAGTCGTAAGCCGGTTGTTGTGTGTCGCTCTTTGGTGAAGAGAAATAGACGAAGAGAAAAGAATATAGGCCTGAGTGTCTATATTAATGACTCCACCCAATTCCCTACCTGAATCTCCTTATATCTCACTCTCTTTCTTTCTCTTTGTGTTATGTTTTCCATCTCTCTCTCTCTCTCTCTCTCTCTCTCTCTCTCTCTCTCTCTCTCTCTCTCTCTCTCTCTCTCTCTTTCTTTCTTTCACACCTTTATCTCAGGTCCCTAATATACAATCACACTCTCTCTCTCTCTCTCTCTCTCTCTCTCTCTCTCTCTCTCTCTCTCTCTCTCTCTCTCTCTCTCTCTCTTCGCAACGCTAAAGCACAATTCAAAAGCGCAACTGAGAATATTTCTTCCCTTTGGCGAGTCCGCCGGGCAGAAGAATAAACCAGGTAGGTAGTGAAGCTCGGGGAAAACATGCCTCCCGTCGTAGAATTAAATGTTGATATAATTAACTCTTTCAATTTAATTTAACTTGGGAGAACAATATGATATTAACGCGGAGAGATCAAATTAGCTGCACTGCACAGAAGACTTACGTTTAAACACCAGTTGTCCCTTAATTAGATTTTAACCATAAGCGCTATTATCTAACCAGGATTTAAAGGTTTTTTATTGTGCTTTTGTGCCTAAACAATGCTCAAATGCCCGCGCGCTTTATCAAAGTTTATTTCGGCTTAAATACAGGTGGAATAACAGGCAAACGGGGTTGCGGGCTCGCACCCATTCTGGAATATTTGCAGTGGCAATTATCCATTTATTGCTTTTTGATTCACTGCAGGTAAGGGGATCTATTATTTCATATTTGCCTTTATTTCGACTTTGATTGTTTTAGATGAGTTCATTTATTCTCTATTTTTTCACACGGTGAATGGATTCGGGTAATAACTTTTCGTCAGCGCAAAGGTAGGGTGTTGCGATTAAATGTAAATTATGTTATTCGTTGTAGGATATTGAGAAAAGTTCGCGTAGACTTAAACATTTTCCAAATGCTCTTTTTTTCCTATGAATTTTGAGTTTCCAGTTAGTTGGTAGATTATTTTCATAGTTGGCGCTGCAGCGTTTGTTTGGACGTTTTGTTTGTATAATGCGTTTTAGAGAGTGAGAGTTTGATGATTTTATTTTTCTGCTGTATGTTTTTTTTTTTTATTATTTCATGATGGGGCGTTCTTTCATATTGATTCTTCAGTGGGGATCTTCCACGAGGATTCGCCTCTCTCTCTCTCTCTCTCTCTCTCTCTCTCTCTCTCTCTCTCTCTCTCTCTCTCTCTCTCTCTCTCTCATATATATATATATATAATATATGTATAAATATATATATATATTTGATATATATATATATATATATATATATATATATATATATATATATATATATATATATATATATATATATATATCTGTATCTATATCTATATCTTGTTGCCAAATAGCATGTGGTTTCTCCTTAGAATTCTCTTTTAATAAGTATTGCAAACTAATAGAAAATATATATATTTTAATGACAATATTACTGTGATGGTTTAACCGAAGTAGCGTAATCATCCTAAAAAGAGTAATTGCCAAATCTGTAGTTTTGCAAATCAGTTTTATGACCCTACAAAATGGATGGTTAGTAACTAAAAGTATGTTATAAATAAAGTTCAGTTTTAATTTTCAACATTGTATTTCAAGCCACGTATTTCCTTCTTTCATTGATTTTTTTGAGGAATGGTTTATTCTTTAGTTTAAACAGCATAATACTGTAAGGTACTTCTGTTGACTATTTTTTATGAATGGAATGTTAAACCAATAAATCTATTTCATCCAGCGAGAATGAATTGTCCCATTTAGAGTTTTATTGTTCTCTCTAGCTCTAGCTTCCTTGTTACCACGTTTCATATCACCGAGGTCGTCAATTTAATGCTAAATTAGGGGTCGGGAGGTTGACAGGGTGAAATGATAATCAGTATTTTCCCAATTTTAGAGCTATTATTATTATTATTATTATTATTATTATTATTATTATTATTATTATTATTAATTTTGTTATTATTATTATTATTATTATTATTATTATTATTATTATTATTATTATTTTTATTTTATCTTTCATGGTTATGGTCCCTAATTCTTAGGAAAGATGTTATAGAAGTAAGGAACTGTGATTTATAAGAATTTTACATGGATATGAAAAAATTTTCATGAAGCTTTTTGTATTTGTATAAACTCAAAACTTTTGTTGTAAGAGGCGTGAAAATTAGTTTTGAAAAATTAAATGTTATTTACAACCTACCTTTGAAATCTTCCTTTCCCAATCTGAATAAAGTAACTTTTTGAGGTGCTAGTAGGATGAAATGAATGTTGATTGTAGGGTCTCGGGGGTCTTAAAGTACTGTCATGGCAACTTTGTTGCTCATTGTGGCTTTTAATTATTATTTTTTTTTTACTATAAGTAAAGTTCTTAAAATATTCATAATTCAGATAACAATAAAGATTGAAATAACGCAATTCATGCCTCTAATTAATTGTAAAATTATTTTTTGCATCTTTTGACAATTAAGAACATACTATTGTAACCTTTTAAGGTCCAGTAAATTTCATACGCCACCTGCGTCTATTGACTCAAAGGGCCTCGGTTAGATATCACCAGTCGTCTTGAGCTTCAGTAGTTCTCCTTTCATCATCTCCTACTTCGCGCTTCATAATTCTCAGCCATGTAGTCCTGGGTCTTCCAACTCTTCTAGTGCCTTGTGGAGCCCGGCTGAACGTTTGGTGAACTAATCTCTCTACCCCTCTTACCATGATCTCATCCACATATGGTACTCGAGTAATCTTTCTCATAGTTTCATTTCTAATCTTGTCCTGCCATTTAACTCCCAATATCCTTCTGAGGGCATTGTTCTTAAATTTACTAAATCTATTGGAGATTGTTTCATCGTCATACTATGACTCATGTCCACACAGTAACACCGTCTGATTTTTATTTGAAATTTCCGGTCTTTTGATTTCCTATTTTACTTAACCTAGTTATTGTCTGATTTGCTTTTTTCAATCTTGGAGATAGTAGTTCCTAAATATTTAGATGATTCTACACCATTAATTCCATTGCATACTTCTTTCTCATCATCTCTTGTGTTTCATCTGTTTATCTTGAGCCTAAGCTCGTGTTATTTTTCATGCATTCTGGTAAGCAAGCATTGCAAATTCTGTTAGTGCTGTAATTAAACGGATGATTAGTTGAAAAGAAGTTTATATATATATATATATATATATATATATATATATATATATATATATATATATATATATATATATATATACACATACCGTCTGGGAATTTTTATTAATTTTCATAACTACCGTATATTCTAAAGTAGCCTACTCCCGATGCTAGCTATCGGTAAATTTGGGATTTTTGCTAATACTGACATAACAGAATATTTATCATTCTACAGACGGAAGAAATGTGTATTAAATGAAAGGGTTTCTACCAATATTGACAAATATGTGGTTTTTATTTTGTGTGAAATATTCTGTAATATTTTAGGACTAGGGTTTCATCAACTAGATCTTAATCTCTTTCTTTTTAATTATAAAATGGTTATACTTATTTAAAGGCATATCTCGCTATAGATAGTTTTTTTTTTTTTATTATTGACTTAAGATATCTTATAGATAGTTTTACTAACATTCATTTTTTCTGACCTTCAGAAGGACTTGTGTAAGTTTAAAAGTAGTAAGAGATTATGAACTGGGGAATAATGTTACGTTTTTGCATCACTCTAAAATTCTTTGAATACAATGAGTGAATACAATTTTTCATTATTTTTTATACAGATGACATGTGTTCAGTCATTTAAAAGAGTAGAAAAGGACAAAGATTAATCTATTGAAAAAAAAAAAGGAATCTCGAGATACCAATGCTTATTGCAATAGTTTAGTGGACGTTTAAGCATCTGATATGCATTTGTATGAAGGTAGCTTTGGATTTGACATAAAGAAGTATTTGTTAAAGGGGAATGTTTACTATAGTGTTCTTGGATATTTCATTAGGTATATATTATAAACTTTCAACCGGGCTCCACAAGGCACTAGAAGAGTTGGAAGACCCAGGCCTACATGTCCGAAGACAATGAAGCCTCAAGTGGGAGATGATGAATGGAGAAGTTTTCATTTAAAAGCTCAAGATACAGACGACAGGCGAAATCTAACCGAGGACATTTGCGTCAGTACATAAGAGGAGATAGTGATGTATTATAAAGGCTTAATGTTTGGCTCCACGAATAATAATATAACTAGAGCAAAATATCGACCGCATATAATAGCAATTGGAAATAGTGCTTTTGGGCAAATCTACAAACAGGCACAGCCAAGATAGCGGCATTTCCTCAGATTAACATAGTGAGTTATCGTTAGAAACCCTGTATCCGATTTAAATGTAATGTATTGTTTACATTCCAATAGCAATGAGGTCGGCTCTCGAACTTCTGCGTATCGTTTAGTTGGGATAACTAAACAACTTCAACACACTAGAAACAGGGTTAAATTGAGATTCGTTTGTTTAGGGCATTCTGCCAAAGGTGTTTAACGTCTCCTTATAAATGTTTAGTCTTTCTCAAGTAATAGTCAAATATTCAGGCATAAGATCTTGTATACAAAGTAGTCTATAACTTTAGTCGTGTTTTATTTGAATTCAAAATTACCTTTCTTACAGTTAAAGGTACAAGCTTCTATTATTCTCGCCCTTAACATTCCTTATATCAGTTTTGTATTTATTGTTGATGTTGACCTTGTTTTTTTTTTTTT
The DNA here is from genome assembly GCF_036898095.1 of Palaemon carinicauda. NCBI lineage: Eukaryota > Metazoa > Arthropoda > Malacostraca > Decapoda > Palaemonidae > Palaemon > Palaemon carinicauda. Next base: position 37,190,501 of record NC_090765.1, read on the forward strand.
TTTTTAATAATCATGACAATCAGTATTAGTTCTATCTTTATTAATATCAGATAATTACTGTAAGGAGGATTGTAAAGACAAGATTTTCTTTTTCTTGAAACATTGAAAAATCATATCCATGTCAGTTACTAAATATCTCCCGTTTAACATTGGGCATGTTTGGAATCTGCTAACAAAAACAATCTTTTATATATGTTTTGATTATTTTAAAATCTTAAGCTGACAAGTCTAAAACTGTTTATTTCTGGTAGGGAAAACGTCTACGTATGAAATACATAATCTTCATAACATTCTATAATTGAGCTTTTATATATCTGGAATGAACGAGCGATGTAGACGTATACATCCACAATTAAGGAACATTGGGTAATGTTTTACTGAGGTGAAATCCTTATTTTAGAGACACTTCTCGTATTTGTAGCTAAAAGTCTTACAATTGATAGTAAAGTATTGAATGAAATTATAATTTCATTGTTGAGGTATTTCCAGTAAAGGTATATGATTAGCAAGATGGTGGGTTGATTTTATTTGTGACTAATGATCTATATGAACTAAGGAGTCTACTTTATGGTATTTTCGATTAGAGTAACTATCTAAATATGTTTCCTTTTTTCTGAAGGACCTAATACCACTACGCATATGAAGAACTGAATGAGTATTACGCTGGGTAAGAGCTTTATTTTACCAGGCTTTGATCTTTAAAACACTACAATTGTCTAACAATTACATCGGCCGCCAATAATATCGTCAATTTTCTGTACATATCGGTCTCTGTAGTATTCCTCCAGTGTCTTAGGTGTGTGTATGTATGTATGTGTATATATATACACACATGTATGTATATATATATATATATATATATATATATATATATATATATATATATATATATATATATATATATGTGTGTGTGTGTGTGTGTGTGTGTGTGTGTGTGTGTATGCCCGCATATATATACTTGTATGTGTACACATGATATATGAATATTAATTTTGAAGTGAAAGAAGTAATATTTATCTTTGCACTAGAGAGGAGAGGAGACAATTCTCCAAAATATTTGCGCCCATAGAAGTGCAATATCTTAAATGTAACAATACTGTCTCCAGACACTTGGAATTTGCATCCGTACTACGTGTAAATTAAGACTTCATTTGTAACCATATACGGACAGTGACAATAAACTTTCATACACGCATGCTTAAAAACAGTTATTAGCCCCTGAATTTTCTAATAGTAACTTCATTTAATTCTTCGATAGAATAGCGAAATAACTGTAGAAAGCTTGAACAGATAGAATAGCTGACGTCTTATTTATAATTCCCCAGGACACTAAAGAACCCGTCTACGGCATTATGACCTACATCGTCTTTAGTCTAAAGAACAAAGTTATATTATTTTGAGAGACTAGACTATATTTAGTCTCCCAATCTGACATTAATTATGATTCTCCAGAGGTGTATAATAAAATTGCTATAGTTTGCCTTCATAAAGTTCTATGGAAATAAATGCTACATTTCTGTAATTATGTTTGAATAATTAATTCCATGTTGAAAGGCTAAAGGAAGCCTTTTAATCAGTTAATGAGTTAATTAACTGAATTATAACTGCCCCTCCATCCCTTCCCCTTCAAGCCAAATCTATTCTTAATATTTCATATGGGGAAATCTAAATGGATCCCTTCTAGAACAAGGGACCATCTTAAAGGAGCTTGAACTATGTCTTCCAGGTCTTCATTTAGATTGCTTCTATTCAGATTTGATATATATATATATATATATATATATATATATATATATATATATATATATATATATATATATATATATATATATATATATACTGTATAATTATACATATATATTAGGAGGTTGAACTATGTCGTATAACTCTTCATTTTAATAGCTTCCACTCCTTGTGGCTATATGTGTGCGTGTGTATATATACTGGCAAGACAGTACTACATTGGGCCCTCTCTCTGGTTACGGTTCATTTTTCTTTTGCCTACAAATATACTGAATAGTCTGGCCTATATTTTACATATTCTCTTCTGTCCTCACACATCTGACAACACTGAGATTACCAAACAATTCTTCTCTCAAGGGGTTAACTACTGCACTGTAATTGTTCAGTGGCTACTATCCTCTTAGTAAGGGTAGAAGAGACTCTTTAGCTATGGTAAGCATCTCTTCTAGGAGAAGGACACTCCAAAATCAAACCACTGTTCTCTAGTCTTGGGTAGTGCCATAGCCTTTGGACCATGGCCTTCTACTGTCTTGGGTTAGAGTTCCCTTGCTTGAGGGTACTGTCGGGCACGCTGTTTTATCCTGTTTCTCTTCTTGTTGTTTTGTTAAAGATTTTATAGTTTAAATATGAAGTATTTATTTCAATGTTGTTACTGTTCTTAAAATATTTAGTTTCAATTGTTAATTACTTCTCTTATATTCTTGTTTCCTTTCCTCACTGAGCTATTTTCCCTGTTGGAGCCTCTGGGCTTATAACATCCTGCTTTACTAACTAGGATTGTAGCTTAGCAAGTAATAATGATAATAATTATGATATATATATATATATATATATATATATATATATATATATATATATATATATATATATATATATATTTATATATATATATGATTTTTTTGTGAATTAATTTCCATTATTTTACCTTAGTTGTAACTGTTATATACTGCTACTTTTAACTCTTATAATTGCGTACAGAGATACTTACAGTACATGCACTGTAGCGGTTTGTCCATAACTTTTATTCTTCTACGTCGGTGCCATAATGGATCTTGAAGTACGTTCACCCTCACTTACCTTATCTGTAATGAATGGTCTGTTCCATTATTAGAATGAGGCCATTTATACGCTTCCAATTATATCCCAGCATAGTAATGATGTTCATTTTTTTCATACTGAAATTTATATATTTTCATTACGAGTTATGCTGAGGTGGTAAACTAGATTTTACCTTATTTAGAGCGTATGCCTATTAATGCTTACTCCAATGGTTGATTCTGAATATCTTCTGTCGCTCTAGTATTTGAAGTGAATAGGATAAGTTTTTTTTTCTCTCTCTCTCTCTCTCTCTCTCTCTCTCTCTCTCTCTCTCTCTCTCTCTCTCTTTCTTTCTTTCTTTCTTTCTTTCTTTCTTTCTTTTCTCTCTCTCTCTCTCTCTCTCTCTCTCTCTCTCTCTCTCTCTCTCTCTCTCTCTCTCTCTCTCTCTCTCTCTCTCTCAAGAAATATATGCAAGAAACTTAGTTCATATTTATTCTTCTATTAATAAGTTAATTTTTCTGAGATTAATGGTTTTTGAAAGTTGGTTTGATAATGTTTGTCGCAGATTGACTTCCAACGCTGTTATTTTATAAGATATAAATTTTCATATGAAAATTATATCAGTCTTTAAAATAACGATACAGTAAATGTTAATGCTTACGGAAATCTAACCCCTTGGAAATTTTGGGTATAAAAAGAATTAACGTTTCATAAGTAATTAATCAGACTTGAGTATCACAAACTTATGATGAGTTCCGTTCTCGAAGTACGCTATATGCATAAGATGAATTGGATAAAAGTATTGGATACCATGATGTTAACATTCAGTAAAATTAGCTTATATGTTGTTTTTTATTACATTAAACTTGTACTCTTTTGTGTGTGTGTGTGTGTGTGTGTGTGTGTGTGTGTGTGTGTGTGTGTGTGTGTGTGTGTGTGTGTGGGTGGGTGGGTGGGTGGGTGTGCAAAAGCTAGGAAGATGCCAACTGCTCATCTCTGGAGAGGTATGGTAAATTTTTATATCCAGCTCACTCTGTCGACTTTTCTAGCGTCATTGTGACCTATTGCCCTTTTAACGAAACTCTCAAAGGCCTTTTGCCAGTTTCTTTGAGAAACTGAACCCAAGATGTTATTAAACTAGTATTTCATTTTTATCATTTTTTGAAGATTATGAAGAACAAGCACGTTCTAAAAATGAGGATGAAGAACACCAGATACACACACACACACACACACACACACACACACACACACACACACACACAAAGACTTCAGCGTTGTGTCCACTTAACAGTTACTAAAGCCTTCAAATTGGCATCCACGTGTCCAGTTAAGTTACCAATGCCCTAATGTTGGCATCCACAATGATTTAAATTCAGTCCTTGGAAGTTATTGCAAACTTCTCCCATTTAATCAAGCGATCCTTAAAGTCTATGCTGGTTGATAGGTTTCTAGCGTGCAGATAGTAAATCCGACTATCTTTACAAATTACTGTCTCGTACTTTATCAAGATTTTACTGATTAGAGCAAGTGCTATGCATACTATTCCGTCGATAAGACTAAACCAAAGTCGCTTCTTACTCTTTACGAGAAGATAGGGGAACGTCACATACATTATATATATATATATATATATATATATATATATATATATATATATATATATATATATATATATATATATATATATATATATATATATATATATGAGTCTCAACGTTTTGTAACTGAATTTTGATTAATATCTATTTATAAATTATTTGGTACCCCGGAAGTAATCCATTTCCTATGTGACATATTTACTTCCCTCACTATTGGGTTGAGCATCAAGTTTATAGTTTAAAACAACTTATTTTCGCTAAAGTATCCCAATATCTTGTGGTTTTTATCTAGTTATATCTATATTTCCTAGTTAAACTTTCAAGTCTACAGCCCTGTATCCTAGAAGAGCGGTTTCCATCTTTTTAGTATATTGTCAGCTAAATCCACATTGCTTGATACTGTATATAATTTTAATCTCACGCTTGGCAAACCTCTCTAAATCCACTCTTATTTATGCTGAAATATCCTATTTCATTTGAATTGTGCTTTTGTAATTTCGATGAATAAATAATTACTTGAGTCTTTCGATTGCTTTGTTCAGTCAAGAATAATCGTGAAATTGTATTTTCAATTCTTATTGACATTTTCATGCTATATTAATCCCAAGACCCAAGAGATCGAGATTATGCTTATTTTATCAAATTAATAATTTCAGTTTGAATACTAGAAGTAGAATTCAGCTTCCATGTTGATGACAGTTTTCTTATGCCATTTATTTTCCTTGAAGGATTGTATCTTGATATCTGAGGTTGGATGTATATTTCAACAGATGCTTATTAATGTTTTGCCAAAACAATCAATACTTTAAGATTGTTTTTGTTTGTCCCTTAAAATCTATAATTTTTTAAACTATACCAATGAAATTGTGTGTTTTTTTTTCAACTTGCCCATGAAGTATATATAATTTGATATTGAATAATCACTAATTAATGATTTATCTGTAAACAATACTAGTACTACTTCCGATAATAATAAGAATAACAACATTATTTGCAGTATACTCGTATCAGTGATACAGCTCTGATTTTTAAATAGTGAATCTGACTTTTTTTTAGCATATCTTTATATCGTTGCCTGCCGTTAATACAAGAAATGATTGCTCTGATATCACTGGTGATGTAGAATAATAGCGTTTATTAAAAAAAAATATTAGTTTGATAAAAGATTGTGATTATCCTTACTGTCTTTGGTCGGCGGCTTGCATCCATGTCTACCAAGGAGAGATTAGTCAGCTTAGTTTTCTAGTAGCATTACAGGGAAAATAATGAAGGGATTATTACGAAAATTGGTCAAAAAACATCATTATTTTTAGAAACAAAATATTTAGTTTTTAATTTATTTCTAGATTTTTATATCTTTTGTTCGAATCTTTTGATGTTGCCTCTGATGTGTATTTTAATGAATAAAAAAACAAGCTTTATATGAAAGAAACTGTATTTTAATATTAGCGTTCTTTAAGGAAATAAGACAACTCAATGTCTGGTAAATATGGTAATTCCAACTTCAGAAATATTATATTTATAGTTATGAATTGTTATGCTTGTTATGAATTGGCTACTATTTATTTTCATGTTATAATTCCTTTATTTTCCATATTAAATTTCCTTCACTCATTTCTCATGTTTTTTTCCTATCAAGTTTCCTTTATTTTTTCATGTTAAATTTCCCTTAACACGTTATTATTAAATATATTTTTCTAGTTAGCTCTCCTTATTAAAGATTTGCTGATCCCTTATATCTCTATCGACTTGCTGGAATTACAAATCTAAGATTTGAGTAGATGTATAGACAGTTAATGTTTTCCCTTGGGGGGGGGGGGGGGGTTATCGGGCGCCAGGAATTCAGGTTAACGGGACGTAAACGCATATATATATATATATATATATATATATATATATATATATATATATATATATATATATATATATATATATATATGTATGTATGTATGTATGTATGTGTATGTGTATGATATAGACCTCATAGTTACCAAGTCCATAGATGCAGAAATACCTTTAATTAAAATGAGTTATAATGATGAAAGACGTACAAAATCTTTTCCCCTTAATACATTCTCATTATGAATTTCAGTAATCCAACCCAACTTTTCTCTTTCTTCCTTCGAGTATTGATAGTTTATTTCAATTTTCTCTTTCTCTTTTCAAATGATTTTCCCCTGACACGAAGGACCCGCCATTATTTAACTCATGCTTCAATATTCACTTCTGGTACTTATTAAATTTTATGAAAGCTGGAAAAAAATAGGTAATAAAGATTTTTTTCTGTCGAACTTGATCATCTTTTATGCTCTGCATATGACGGAAATTACGAGCGAGCTCTCAGCTAATTTTATTACCATAATTAATAATGTGAATACATTAAATGAATTTTATTAAAGCCCTCGATTATGAGGTTCCTTAATTTTATTTGCTGAAATTATTTTTTTAACTAATTGCGTGAA
>NC_090765.1:37202344-37247344 GCF_036898095.1 Palaemon carinicauda
ATAGTAACTAGAATAGTAAGATCAAGAGCACTTTGAGGTTTAGAGAAAGCCTGGAGAAAAGATGAGTACAATGTTAAAGAATTATTTTGAATCTGTCTTATCGAGAAGGAAAACTGAGGATAATGCTACTTAAGTATAGTAAATGGTATTTTATCTTATTAAGACTAACTTCTAGCAGAATAAGTAAAAACGAAACCCAGTGATAGGAATAACAGGATGAGAAGTTATGAAGGTAATTGGCGAGAAGTAAATCGCGGAGGGATTGATGAAGAATACGTCAGAAGAGCCTCAGTTGCAGTATTATCTTGAGAAATAAGGTACATATTAGCAATAAACAGTTTGTAATTGATTGTGAGCTTCATATTATTGCCTGAAGATGAAGTGAGAAAAAACATTTGAGGCTGGAATATTGATTAGAGCTTGATAAATGTAAGAAGTAGACTGTCAATTCTGTTAAAAGGGGTTGAAAATTTTAAGAAGGGGTACCGGAATCTAAAAGAACAGCACTATACGAGAATGTAGAGGCAGTTTTTTTTTTTTTTTTTTCACTTTTATCTATAGCAGATATGGAGCTAAAAATAAATTTGCAGATATCAAGGTTAAAACCATACGGTTTATTTCTTCAAATAATTTTCTGCCCGTTAGTAGAATATTTAGTTCTTCAGTCCCTGTGGGATGATAACCAACATTTGGTTGAGAGAACGTTTGTAGTGTATGTTTTCTCACCGAAATAATAAAGATAAATTTAATAAATATTTTCTTGTTTAAAATGAGCCGGTGTAAATTAAATGTTCAAGTAACCATAAAAAGTATAGATGTTTGCATTGTTTGAAAGATAATAGTAATTTTATTGGTGTGGACAGACGACGTTCTTAATTTTGAAAGAAATATTTAGGCAGAAACAACAGCAAAATAAGATTAATGTTATTCATAATTCTTTAAACTAAAGGATCGAGGTGAAATGCGATGAGTACTGTAGATGCTCAACAAGACTAGTACTTTAAAGCTTTCATAATAAGTTGTTAGTATATTACTTATAAATCACGCAGTAGAATACAATTAGTTTGCATTGAAGAGGGTTTTAGTGAGCGATATTTTAAGCAACACTCGGTTTCTCGTCAAACTGAGTGACAAGTTATTATGAAATACTGCAATGCCTCATTCATACAGCATTGGTATTCTCTAAAGATTTGAGCAAGGATTCTATACAAGACATTCTCTCTCTCTCTCTCTCTCTCTCTCTCTCTCTCTCTCTCTCTCTCTCTCTCTCTCTCTCTCTCTCAGGTGTTTAATCCGATGATGGTATAGATGAAATACACTACGGACGTAATATTCATTCCTCGCCTAGCTGACTCTCTTTTGTTGAGGGAAGTGAGAACCGAGGTATTCATGAACGTCTATTAAAGGAGGGATTCTGCATCACATTTAATACGTACAGGTTCTCGACGCGTCTGGTTCTTAGTCTCTACTTTCGGCCATTTTCCGGTGTTATCCGGTGCCATTGAAGGAGATATCGGCCGTATTGGTTCTGCTTTAGAGCTTGATTAAGGTATTAACTCAATCATAGGCGAGAATGGATATGCAATGCTGAGACAAGTCCCGACTAATGCTAATACTTTGAATCCTTAAATCGGACAAAATTATGCGGGAAATGGTACGGCTTGGGGGATTATTGGATGACGCCAAGGGAAGATGCCTCTATAGAAGCAAAGGAAATAAATCGTATTGCGATGTGGACTGATGTAAAATAATTCGAATTACGAAATTATTATATATGTTATTCTTTATATGCTAGTAGTAAAATTTTATATAAAGTAGCATTAGCCAGCTGTAGCTGTATATCCCTAAATGTTTTATTTTTTGTTTATAAATTAAAAATACACTTTTGAGCATTTAATTTATTCCTATTACTTTGACATTTAAAAAAAGTAAGCTTAAAAGCAAACGTTACCATTACTGTGACATATTCAATAATATATTTTCATTTTAAAGATTACCTTGTATTGTAAAAATGTATAAAATCGCCATATTGACGCAGACGCCCGGCTATATTCCTGAACAATACATATAAACTAAATACCTGAATTTTAAGTTATCATACTTTTTATGGTTATAGTCTTTCAAGACATTAGTATGTGTATTATTATATATATATATATATATATATATATATATATATATATATATATATATATATATATATATATATATATATATATACTGTTTATACACGCATTTCGTGAAGAAAAAAGAAAAACATGCATAAGGGAAATTAAGGATCAAGATTACTCCATATACACAAGATTTGTTGTCCAATAACGGAATAACAACAATAATGTACACGCATATATATATATATATATATATATATATATATATATATATATATATATATATATGTGTGTGTGTGTGTGTGTGTGTGTGTGTATGTTTGTGTGTGTGTGTATGTGGGTATGGATGGGATTTTTTTATTGTGCTAGTTCAATTTATTAGATAAAAGCTACATATGAAAACCAAATAGCAGGATTTTGACACAACGCTCTAGTGTCCATGAATTGCATATGTATAATGATTTAGCTCTCTCTCTCTCTCTCTCTCTCTCTCTCTCTCTCTCTCTCTCTCTCTCTCTCTCTCTCATATGAAATATACGTAAGGAAAAATAATCTAGGTTAAAAAGTAATTTCTATCTTGCAAGATGATTAGCTTTTGACTCTGGTTAATGAGACATTTCCATCATCTCTTCTGCTTTCTTTTTCCCTTTTCAGTTCCGCTTGAGTTCGTCGTTATTCTGCGGCGTTCATTCTCTCTCTGTCTCGTCCATTTTCGGTCTCCATTGTAGCAAAGATAATCTCTGTGACCTTGCATATGTTTCTGTCAGTGCTTCTCTATAGAGGCTGTCACCGCCCGTCCATACTCCAAAGACGAGTTTCTATTATTATGGTGTTTTTTTTTTTTTTTTAGTATTATTATTGTTGCGTAATTGATGCTCTCTCTCTCTCTCTCTCTCTCTCTCTCTCTCTCTCTCTCTCTCTCTCTCTCTCTCTCTCTCTCTCTCTCTCTCTCTCTCTCAAAAGAGGGGTCATGATTTGGCTTTCTTGTTCGAATATATAATTATGAAGTCTTCGTTTCAGTTTGATTTTCGGAAACAGATCACAAAAAGCAAACTTTTGGAAGTAGGCATTCCTAATGTTTCATACTTACAGTAGTACACACTTATATGAACTTAAGGTTTTAGTATATTATCTCATCTATTTTATCATTCAAGAAGAAACTAGTTTTGGTTGAACACTTTTATGTAAATAGTAAGATAGTCTTTCGTCCAGTAAATTTTACATTAATATATTCTCATTGCTAGGTCGGAGACATAAATGGAAATTGTGTTTCTAGTTATTAATGCAGTTGTGGATTTTTCCCTTTTATCTAGGCAGAATATAAATAACCAGGTAGCTTTCCTACACTTTTCATAAAAATAGATGTATTTAAACGTAATAAGTCCTGGATATATTAATTTTTACAGCACTTCTGTATATGCCCCTTTACCACCATCGCAAAAATATCATCGTATTAGACAAAATTTTTATGTATTAATTTTTATTAAAGATTCGAACAAAGCTTTATTTCCCTAATGGGAAACATGAATATTTCATTTCTAATTTTATGGATATCATGTGTTTTGGTTTTCCATTGTACTATTAGCTTGATAAACAGCCGTTTGATTTTATACTAAAATCTGTTTTGTTATTTAGTCAAAACTATTTCTCTTCATTGTTAACAATTGAAGAATTTATACAATTTTATTTTAACTTTATCTTTAATTATCTGGTATGTTTATAAGCAAACTAAGTATTTGCAATTATGTTCACACATTTAGGTATGTCAAATGTTTTTCCCTTGGCAAGTATAGTCATACTTTTAAGTCAAATATATAAGCAAAGATATACCTAATGTAACTGTGTTTAGTGTCTAGAATCTGTTTTGAATTTAAGATGAGCATTACAATATCTAGACTGATGGTTGGAGCAGATTTTATAAGTTTCACAATTCGAGTTTGGTCGTGATTTACGAAGCTGACTCCATTAAATAACTGTTGATGGACCTATGTTCAATTTTAAATATAAACTTTGCTGACGTTCTGGGTTTTTCCTTACTTTTCCGAAATCAAGAAATTTAAGAAAATAATGACGTTATAGTTCTTTTTACCGCTGGGTAATGGAATTTCAATATTGCCCTCTAATTTTGTATCGCAAGGCATTATTGTATTTTTGGGTAATTGTGTTGTGGGTACTGTACATATATCTCATGTGTGACATTTTCGTAATAGCCATTTTAAAATTTAAACTGTCTTCAGCAATGACATTGGTTTTAGTAGTTTTAATGATGAAATTGCTTTTGTTTTACTAATTATTAATAATTTATTCATGACAAATAAATCACCTCTGCATAATAGACTCTTTCCTTTTTTATTACATTCGGAAAATTGATTTCAGTCTCATTTATGCTTTATAACGATTCAGTTGTGTTGTTTGTAATATGAGAGTTTGATATGTTCTAGTTATTTAGCAAGATATACTATTGTTGATTAAATAATAGAATAGTAGTTATTCTTCGTAAATACTTGTGTTATGAAATTACAAGGTAATATTTCACTAGCTTTATCTGAAGTGAAAGGCTTAGGCTTATTTCAATTAACCAGTGTGTTGAAAATATTTAGGAAATAAATTTGCTCTCCAAACGTCCTTTGTATGTTATTTGTACACAGAAAAACGCTATATTTATTTTATTCATGGTAACAAGGGAATTCGCCCTGGAATTCGGATTTGCTTATATATATGAAGAGATCAGCGGCAAATTATTCTCCATTAAAAATATAAATTTAGTTTTAAATGCTGGGCAAATACTCACTGGTGCGTTCCGCTGATCTGGCATCGGTGCTATTATTCCAGGTTTACACATTTGTCGTTCATTATGTTCTAGCTCTGCACTGTGTAGATTTAACGCGATGGATTGCTTGGCGTTAGAGAGGTCCTGTTCAGTTCTGCCAGGTTTTCTAAATGAGAAAAGGCCAACTTCAAATCAACCGCAGCTTTAAAAGGCCAACCCATTATTAGGAAAAGGCCAAAAATATAGTATTTAAGGTTCACTTTTTCATGATATTGATAAAGGGCAACCAATTTGAAAAAGGGCCAAATTTGAGATTTTTTTTTTTTGGCCTGAATAAAAGCCAACCACTCCTGTTCTGGCTAGTTCAGAGTTCAAGGCCACGCAACGTTTTAGTAATGTTCATTATTCATAACAGGCTTCATCCTCTGGGATTAATCGTGAACGTACACGTCGATCAAGAACTCGTAATGGACGAGGAGGAGATATGTAAGACACTCGAGATCGCCCTCATTGATTGTAAGAGACATGGCAGAGCGCTTGATTAATTTTAGAGTATTATAGATTAAGGGATACTTTTCCTCATTATTGTTATTACGATGATTGAGTTTACATTGGTTGGAAAGTATTGTAGTATGAAACTGTGATGCCTATTGTAGTTGTCCGCCGTAAGTAGTCACTTTATATGGCTTGTATTCGTTTGGGGAAAATGAATGTGTATTGATTAGTACTATAAACTGGCGTCAGGTGTTGGCAGGCTTGTATTACAAACAGAAAGAGGTTGTATTATGATAACTATTGGAAAGGAAAAAAATAGTTATATAAACCAAGTCTTATTGAGTTCCGGATAATCATATATTCTTTAGATACCTCCTTATTGAAATAAATATTGGGCGAATTTTGATCCTATTTATTCGAAATAAACGCACATAATACGGTGTGTTTTATTAATTATATTAGAATATTTTAAGTCATAGACCGAATGTTATTCTCAACATGATCATCATCATTATACTTGTTAATGTATTTAATAGTTTTGGAAATACTACCCTTTTTTTTAATTTATAAATTCCCATAGGAATTTATAGTTTCCAGAAATTTTCCCCACGTAGACAATAAATTGAACTAAAACTTATTTAAAAATACCGGTGTTTTTTTGTATCTTAGATTATTGGCTTTAATTTGATTATAATTACAGTCATACTTAGTAATTTCGAGTTTGGTGGTATTTTTAAAGAAATATTTCTTTAAAAAAAGATACTTTCCAATTAAACTCCGATAAAGGAGTATGTGCTGAGGATCGGGCTAATAAATATTAAACGCAACAGAATGATGTAGTATTCCTTTTGAACTCTATATGGAGGTCAAGACCTTAGGAAGTTTCAAAGGTATAATGCATTAAATAGTAAAGATGAGTAGAGAGTACATGGTTAGAACTAGTTCTATTAGCTACGTTTGTTGTTAAATGAATATTTTTAGGGTTAAGGAAAGGCTTAGTTTGAGTGTTGCTGATGTGTTATGTAAACCTTTGTAGCCTATTTTTACTGATTTTTTATAAAAGCATTAATTAGTCCTTGTGTTTTTTTTTTTTTTTTTTTTTTTCAGGTAAATGGTGTGAATTTCAGTTGTGTTCATACATATAATAGTCAAGTAAGTGAACTGGGATCTAGTGATTCTAAGATATATTTTCTCCTTAATATCTGTCAGTATTTGGTCTAGAAGATACTAGAATGTCAGACAGTGTCGGTACGTAAACCCTTTAAATATCTATAGGATTATAACATAGGCGTAGCAACCTCATACGGAGAATCTATAATACTATATTTTATATATATATATATATATATATATATATATATATATATATATATATATATATATATGCGTGTATACATGTATATTATGTGTGTATATATATACATACATATATGTATATATGTATGCATGTATATATACACATGTATACACACATATCGTATACCGGTATCGTAGCTTATAGCACGAAACTTGCCTGGATATAGCAAAAGACGTTGATCGTTTTCGACCATCACCAGTCGACCTCGGTGTGAATTGGTACCATTATCAGCTGGGTCAAGAAAAGGTAAATGGGAATATAAGCTTTTAAACCTTTAACATCCGTCTTTCTGATGCCACTCGCACTTAAAGGGGTAAAGCGTTAGGAGGTAATAAACTGAATTATATAGCTAGTTATTTTTTTTTATTAATGAGCTTTGACTTCAGGACATGCCACTCCATGGGATCTAATTCAGTCTATGTGTGGCTGATAGAATCATCGGAAACCTGACCCTACCACCTTAAAGAACTAGTAGAGGGAAACGTGGATACCGTGGCTGATTGTATCAGGCTAGGAATCTTTGATCTACGTTCGATCCCAAACTGAACATTAAAGAAATTCTTTAATCTTTAGGAATAGAATTTACTTCAACAACGGCTTTTTTTTTTTTTACTTTTGAAAATATCTAAAATTTATCTCAATTCGCCCTTGAATTAGATTATGCCATTACGAAATTTGAAATGTAACTACCTGAAGCTTTGGAAAATAATGCAAGATCTAATATTAAGCCGAAGTGTTTGATGCTAACTACCAGGCATTGTTCTTTGAAATATGCGTCGAGGCATTGTTCATCGATTAGTAAGACATCTCCCGTTTGTACTCAGCAGCACCACCTCCTGTGCCTTCTTGACGAACACCCCCCCCCCCCCTCCCTTCCTTCCTTCCTCCCCTGCTTTCCTTAATGTCAGTATTACGTGTGGGTTTATAAATACAATAATCGACTTCTTTTGTTTCACTTGATGGTCCGCTGTCATGTTTACTATATCTTGACAGGTACATTGAAATGGAAACGCAGAGTTAGTGATATTTACGAAGTCACAGTGCTATTATGTCCTCCTCAAACATTAAGTACGGGCTTCCTAACTCATTATTCGTAACATTTTCGTTTTTTTTTTTTTTTAAATTAGAAATAAGGTCTTATTCATTAATGCAAATGCTATTGTTAGGAGCCTGTTATATATATATATATATATATATATATATATATATATATATATATATATATATATATATATATATATATATATATATATATATAACGGATTTTGAGCAAAGCGAAAAATCTATTTTTGGGTGAGATAGCCATGGCGTCCTGATGGAAGGTTCCTTTTTGGTAGCTTCCTTGGGTATAAGACTACTAAGATATTCCCAGAGAATTTAACCACAGGTTATCACAGAATTCTAACTTCTGGAGCGAGTATCTCAAAGGTTTCCCTTTAAGACATCGTAATACAACAGGGGACGCGCATGTCTGAACGCGCCACATAGCTATCTTCACCCCGAACAGAGTTAATGCTTCGGTGTGTAAGGACTGAGAATAGCTGGGAGCCGTTCCACAGCTAATCTCACTCGTGGCTACTACTGATACTCGAGACGTAAACAAACGGACGCCATTGCTCTAATGACGTCACGCCCGTCTTCATCCTGAAGCCAGTTGCTGCCCATCACCATGATACAGTAGCACAGGGTGGGAACAAAACTGGACGAAGTAGTAGGGAGGGTCCATCAGGACGCCATGGCTATCTCACCCAAAAATAGATTTTTCGCTTCGCTCAAAATCCGTTTTTTGGGCTCAAGCCATGGCGTCCTGATGGAAGAGTACCAGAGAATCAATGTATCGTGGTAGATTTTCCCCCAGTATTAAGTGCCTAGGCATTGACAAAACAGCAAAGTAATCTTAGATAAAGAACCATAGGAACGAAGTATCCTGCCCCCCTTGGCAGGAAGTTCCCATGGGCTATGCCGACGTCAAAGTGGTATTGAAGGGCTATTCATCCTGAGAGAAGAACTTGAAGAACTTAGAGATGAAGCGGAATGTTTGGTATTTGTATAGGAACATTCTGAAATTAGACCAGTGGTGGTTTGGCACTGTGTATAGAGTTCATCTCTTGGTTATCAGAAGTAAGTATTCGTGTAGGAACCTTACTTAGTCAGGGTGAATATAATTTAGGATTAAACATCTTAAATTCTTCATAACCATAAGAAAGGAGGAATAAATAAAACTATGACAGGTATGTATTTCATAGTAAGTAGGAGCTGAAAGAGACGCATAAGTAATAAAATAGAAATTTTATTTCACAATGCAGAAATTAAATAATTTACAGCAAAAGTAAAGTTCATTTACAGTAATAATAATGTACATAGAAATAAAGGCTTGCTCTTGAATCTGAAAAGGAATTTCAGGATATTAGTAGGTACTCGTTCTCGAGGAACGCAAGTCTTTAAATAACACATCATGCTCAAGGCATGCGGCACTTGTGTGACACTATGACATTTCACCTGGGATAAGAACAGTTATAAAAGCGCTAAGTGTTTTTAGACATCACTATGAATCGCTCGAGGGTCAACATAGGCACCCGAAGAGTTAGAGTCCCAAGTAACTCACTGTTCTACGCAGAGTTAGGTGCAGGTTTCATAACACTACCTGCGGCTACCACAAAATGTTTGACTTCGTGCACTTGTTTCGCATAATGTTTAAAGAAAACTCGCGAGGACTTCCAGCCCGTGAAGTTTTTAAGGCTTTCAAAGTCCATGCTCTGAAAGAAATTCAGAGAAGATGCCACTTTTCTAGGATCATGACCAGCGGGTGTACTGTTCGGATCCGCTCTGCGAATGAAGTAGGTGATTTTCGCTCTTAATTGTTTCAGTGACAGGTCGCTGCCCGATGTTTCTCCTTTGAAGAGTTGGCCTCCACCAAAGTTCGAAGTTCTGCGAAGATAGACCTTGAGACTCTCTACTGGACATAGAGAGACATCCTCCTTCAGGGGGCATATTCTCCAAGGGCCCCATCTTTTGGTGGGTAATTCATTTTTAGCGAGAAACGTCGGATCAGGGGAGAGGGTCACTTCTCCTGAATCGGTAAACAGGATGTGTCCTTCTTCTCTTGATAATGCCACTATTTCGCTGACTCGAGCTCCCGAAGCGAGAGCAAATAAAAATATAACTTTCTGAGTCAGATCCTTGAGGGGGCATGAATCATTGTCCAAGTTGGAGGCGAAATGGAGTACCTTGTCTAGTGACCAGGAGATCGGTTTCGGAGGGGGTGCTGGACGTAGGCGAGCACATGCTTTTGGTAGTTTGTTGAAGATGTCGTTGGACAGATCAATTTGGAAAGCATATAGAATTGGTCTAGCCAAGGCCGATTTGCAGGTGGAAATCGTATTGGCTGCTAATCCTTGTCCATGAAGGTGAATGAAGAAGGACATACAGAAATCAATTGTGATTTCTTTAGGATTTTTTGCCTTGACAAAGGAGACCCATTTCCTCCAGGATGATTCATATTGCCGTCTCGTGGATTCGGTCTTGTATTCCTCTAGGAAGTCTAGACTTTTCTTCGAGATCCCAAACCTCTTCTTTGCGGCAAGGGAGAGAAAATCATGAGATGAAGGTCCTTGATTTTCGATGATGAAGCGAAGACAGTCGACTTCTGTACTTGTTGAGAGAGAACTGGGCCCGGGAGAGGGATCAGCTTGGGCTGCAGCTCCAGGACCAGGGGGTACCAGTTGCTCCGGGGCCACTTGGGAGCCACTAGGGCCGCTGTCCCTTTGAAGGTTCTCAGTTTGGAGAGGACTTTCAACAGAAGGTTGGTGGGAGGGAACAGGTAGATCTTGGACCACCTGTTCCAGTCCAGTGACATGGCGTCCACTGCTTCTGCTTTGGGGTCCTCGTACGGGGCTACGTACAGAGGAAGTTGATTGTTGTCGCTCGTTGCAAAGAGATCTATCTGAAGTTCTGGGACTTGGTGAGAGATGAAGGAGAACGATCTTGCGTCTAGAGACCATTCCGACTCTATCGGGTTTGTCCGAGATAGAGCATCCGCTGTCACATTGCGGAATCCTTGTAGGTGAACTGCAGACAGGTGCCACTTCTTCTTCTCCGCCAGACGGAAGATTGGGAGAAGCACCTGATTTATCTGGGGCGATCTTGAGCCTTGGCGATTGAGACAACGAACTACCACCGAGTTGTCTAGGGTTAGACGGATGTGGATCGAGGGCGGCGGGGATAACTTCTTCAGAGTTAGAAGGACCGCCATGGCCTCCAAGATGTTTATGTGGAACGTCTTGAATAGTGGAGACCAGGTACCTTGAACCTGTTTCTGGTGGGAGTGACCTCCCCAACCTTCCAGTGAGGCATCCGTGTGGATGTTGAGTGATGGAGGAGGGTGTTGGAGAGGAATGGACCTTTTCAGGGCCTTTTCTTCCGACCACGGCTTTAGGAGGCGTCGTAGTCTGTTTGGAAGCCGTCTCTTGAGGTCTCTTCGAGCGATGGATGCCGAGCGTCTCCAGACTCCCGCGGCATCCTTTAGCTGTGCACGAAGCACTGGGTTTGTCACTGAGGCGAATTGTAGAGAGCCTAGAACTCGTTCCTGCTGTCGTCTTGAAATGCGTTTGGATTTCAGTAGTCGCTTGACAGACCCTGCTATTTCCTTCCTTTTCTTCTGGGGGATGGAAAGGCGGTGTGACTGAAGATTCCAGTGGATTCCCAACCACTGAAACTTCTGAGCTGGAGAGAGGCGAGATTTTTTCTCATTGATCTTGAATCCCAGGTGTTCTAGGTACTGGGTAACTTCGTTGCAAGACTTTGCACACTCTTCGGGCGATGGAGCCCAGACTAGCCAGTCGTCGAGGTAGGCCATCACCTGGACGTTTCTTAGGCGGAGCTGTTGTACTATGGCATCCGCCAGTTTTGTGAAGATCCGAGGGGCCACATTGAGGCCGAAGGGCATGGCCCGGAAGGCGTAGCTTTTCCTTTGGAGTCGAAATCCTAGGTAGGAGGAAGCGTGATGGTTCATTGGAATGTGCCAGTAGGCATCCGCCAGGTCTATAGAGACCGTGTAGGAACCTTGAGGCAGAAGGGTCCTTATTTGTTGAAGCGTCAGCATCTTGAATTTGTTGTTCTCTATGAACTTGTTGAGGGGGGATAAGTCCAGAATGACTCTGAGTTTGTCTGAGTCCTTCTTGGGAACACAAAACAGTCTCCCTTGGAACCTGGTGGACTTTACCTTCCTTATCACCTTCTTGTTCAAGAGGTCTAGAACATATTCTTCCAGAAGGGGGGTTGATTGCTGGAAGAACTGCTGGAAGAATGGGGGTGGTTGCGTCCAACTCCAGCCTAGACCGTTCTTGATGATGCTGTGTGCCCAGGGATCGAAGGTCCAACGATCCTGGAATTGGCGGAGTCTTCCTCCCACCGGAAGCACTTCATTGCTTCTGGTGTCCCGAGGACTTGCTGCCTCGGCCGCTAGCTCCCTTTCCTCCTCTACCTCTGGAGGGACGGCGAGATGCGTCTTTGCTTGCACCCCTGAATGAGCCTCTACCTTTGGCATGAAAGGTAGTTGATGGTTGCTCAAAGGCAGGGGTGAAGACCGGTGACTGTGACAACACCGGTTGGGGGACCAATTGAAAGGTCTGTTGTGGTTGGGCAACCACTTGGGAGGTAGCGGGTCCCGGAAACTGACGTCTTTGCTGACGTTGCTGGGGTTTTGACTTTTGAGGTTTCCTCTTAGGCTGAGGTCCGTCGTCCTGAGAGGGTTTCCTTTTCCTGGACATGCCCCACTTGTGGAGAAGGTTCCTATTCTCCGTGGCGGCTCTGTCAGTTATTTCCTTCACAAGGTCAGAAGGAAACAGGTGCTTTCCCCAGATGTTGGAGGAAATCAGCCTCCGGGGTTCGTGTTCCACGGTGGCACCGGCAAACACGAATTCACGACAGGCTCTTCGAGCCTTTATGAAGTGGTACAAGTCCTTCATTACCGTCAGTAAGTGGGATTTGGAGAGTACCATGTAGTGATCTGGTACTCTAGTGTCACAGGCCATAACTTCCAGTTGGACTTGATGAGAAAGAGATGCCGCAAGCCTCTCCTTCGTGTCTTGTTCCCGGCGAAGGAGGTGATCGTTGAGCTTAGGGAGGTCTTCATTAAACTGACGTCCGGCGACGTCAGGATCGAGCCTTCCCACGACGAAAGTATGCTGAACATCTTTCCAGTGTCGAGCGTCGGGGGGTCACGATGGAGAAGGGTCTGCACTCCTCCAGTGCAGGGCAGGGTTTCCCTTCTTCCGCCGCTTTAAGGCATGCAGCTAAGGCCTTTTCCAAGAATGGAAGAACCGCAGTATCAGGTGCAACGTAAGTAGGGTGCTTCTTGCTCAATGCCGGAAGCTTAGAGCAGGTAAAGCCTCTACTCTTAAATGCGGAGGCTAGCATAGCCTGGGCCTTTGCGAGATCGAACACTATCTCTTCCTTAGGTTCGGTCTCTTCCTTCGAGGCAGGTTCGGAACGAAGCCGGACGTAACAGTCCGGGTAGGCCTCAAAGCTTGGGAAGAACTCCACATCTTCCAAAGGGACCGTGCCGATCTTATCACTGACAAAGATCCTGCCGGTCGCAATAACCATATGCTCTGCATACCTCCACGGGTTGGCATGAGAGCAAGCGGGGAGATCCTTGACCGAAATCTTCTTCGGCTCTCTGGATCCTATCATCGACCTGATGGACTCCTGGTTCTCCTTCAGCCTGTCGTCCATGACGGCTCTAATCAGCCGGATCAGTTCTTGAGTAGACGAAGAAGGATCCGGAGTCGAGGAGGTAGACGGAATAGACATTTCCGTCGGTGTAGGAGTAGGAGGGGGGATGGACAAGGGAGCAGCTTCTAGCTCCGACTCGGTGTACTCCACCTTGTCTTCGTCCTCTTCGGCTCCTTGAGCCATAAGCGTCTTCTCCGTGTCTTCCGAGACGTCTGAAATCTGTTCGTCATCCTCGGAATCCAAACGACACTCGTGCATGGACTGAGCCATGACCACATCAGGTTCCACCGTAATTTGGACAGTGGGGATCACATCTTTGGGTACCACTGAGTCAGGGGAGGCCTTAGGGAACAATAGTGACCTCAGTTCTTCGGTGGCCAGGTACGGTCCGGTAGCATTTTTCGGGAAGCCACGCACCCACTTGCGCAGCTTTTCACGAGAAATGTCTCTAACCTCCGCTGAAGGAGGGTTATGGAAGGCCTCAACTAGGTGAGCCTGGCAGACCGTACAATCCAGTGGATTCCAAAACTTCAAATCCCCTTTCTTGTCTGCACAAGGGGCGTGAGTCCTGCAAGCCGTATGCCCGTAAAACTGCGGGCGTTTCACAGCGCAGAAGGCGAAATCACACTTCATCTGCTCCTCCTGTGGAAGAAAGAGAAAATGAGTATGGGGGAGTCATAAGAATGGCTCTTAAACTAAGTTAATATTAATCATTAATTTTAACTTAAAGAAGGTGTGATGCATAGAGAATGAAAATAGTAAAGGAGAACATGCTCCATGCATCTCGCCCGGCTGGTTACCATAAGCTTGGTCCCTGGATAATCCGAGTGACCGAGGGCACTGGATATAGTTTCCTAGAATTCCAAGTATTTTGGAATTCCATGGAAAAAACCAAGGACAAGATTGGGACCGAATTCATTCGGTTCCCAGTTAAGGACCAGAAGGCCTCATTTAAAAGGTAACTGCTTCTGGCAACCAGCCGTGCTAAGATGCACATAGCATGCTGGAATTAGAAGAATGCAAAGAGACAGCATGATCACTAATAGAGCAGTACTAGGTACTGATCTTAATAGCAGAAGCAGCTTATCTGTTTGCGATATAGGGCTATCATAGTCTTATGATAGCTACAGTAAGGGGGTGCAAGTATTCTTGACGCCTCCGGGGCATCCGGCAAGCCGCCGGCATGCCGGAGCTCGCTCCAGCATAGATTCTGGCATTAGGACAGACAATGTTCAAAGTCAGTCAAATACCAGGATGGCGGCCGCCGGCACAACGGCGGCACGCCGGCAGGGAGCGGCGGCTCCGGCAGTCGGAGGATGCCAGGTTGGTGACTGGGATAAGGATGGTAAAGGCTGTATCGGGTTGCCGGCAGTATATGCCGGAACTCCGGCGGTCGACCGGCAAGCGGACGACTAGATAGGAGTAGGAGAGCCGCCGGTAGTAGCCGGCGGCAGCCGGCAGTCCCTCGGTACACGGGGGGCTGGCGGCAAGGTTAGGGAGAGTCACCAAGTAGGAGGCAGGTATTGCCGACAGTAGAGGCGGCAAGAGACCGGCACCCGGATAGGGAGAGAGACAGGGGGGAGGGGGGAAGGGATGTAGGAAGTACCATCAGGATTCCAGACATCCCTCCCCCTCCCTGAGGGGGTGTACCCATGATAGAGGCAGGCTCTAACATCCATGAGCAGGGGTCACTAGGGACCGGGAGCAAGGTAGCCCAAGGGAGGGCTAGGGAACACCCAAGGGGGGGGGGAGACTCCCATATGCAGAACTATACTAGTAACTAACCTTATAGGACACTATGAAGGTATATGTACCAGAGCGGACTGCACAAGGAAGCTCGGGTAGCCCTACTATTCCACCCTAAGGAGGAGTTGTAGGACAGGGGACAGATGGGTATAAACTAACCTAAGCATAGGCTAGGCTATACAAGAGATAGGTGGGGAGGGAGAAGAGAGAAGTCTTCCCAGGAAGGGTTTCTGTACCAGAGCGGCCACTAAGGAAAGGGAGGACACTCCCTAACCTAAGATCAGGCAGATCAGCTAAAACGGTGCAAGAGTACAGTTTCAGCATGGAACAGAGAAACCTTCCTAACCTAACCTAGAACAGGGCTAAGAGTCCTGAACTAGGAAAGGAAGAAGACATATCGCTATCGCAGGAAAGTCATAGACTATCCTAGCCATAGAGGTAGGCTAGCCTAACCTCACTCTCGGACGCAGCCCTAAAGGGGGGTCATTCCTTTAGGGAGGACAGAGAGGCGATATATACTCTATTAGACAATCAATCCCTTTACTCAGAAAAGGAATCAAGGCTAAATAGAGGGAATGCCAAGGCAGGGGATGAAGGAAGCATATAGGGGTCCTAACATTAGGTTAGGCTAGAAAGAGTCACTGACTAGCCTATCCCCTATATGGTCCCTGAAGGCGAAAACATTTGCATCACTGTCAAAAGTATTGTAAAATAATGCCACTATCTTCATAACTTAGTCTAGGATCACTAATAAATCATGCATGAACACTTGTATGTAGGCTCCTGGCCTGGGGGCTATAGTAGCCGACTGGTATGAGGTCAATCGATGACCGATAAAAAGCGTCTAAACACGATATAAAAGTTCCTAGCTATGAAGACTAAATAAACTAATGTATTCGATTAGTATATAATGCCGGAAACGTTGTTGTGGCTAACTAAATAAGACATGCATAACAACAACGACGCCATAAAATGGCGGGTCCGGTAGAGGCACAGCTCTGCCACAAAACAGCAATTATCTCGAAAAGTAATATTTACTTTACGGCCAGAGCTTAATTAAACAATACTGGAACCTTGTACTCAACTTTCCAGAAGAAGGCGAGGCTGAAGGTAACGACATAGCGAAGATGCAAAACGATAAAGTTAACACAGGGAAAATCCGTCTAAGTAGGGCAGCTACTAAACAAAGGATGAAGACGGGCGTGACGTCATTAGAGCAATGGCGTCCGTTTGTTTACGTCTCGAGTATCAGTAGTAGCCACGAGTGAAATTAGCTGTGGAACGGCTCCCAGCTATTCTCAGTCCTTACACACCGAAGCATTAACTCTGTTCGGGGTGAAGATAGCTATGTGGCGCGTTCAGACATGCGCGTCCCCTGTTGTATTACGATGTCTTAAAGGGAAACCTTTGAGATACTCGCTCCAGAAGTTAGAATTCTGTGATAACCTGTGGTTAAATTCTCTGGGAATATCTTAGTAGTCTTATACCCAAGGAAGCTACCAAAAAGGAACCTTCCATCAGGACGCCATGGCTTGAGCCCATATATATATATATATATATATATATATATATGTGTGTGTGTGTGTGTGTGTGTGTGTGTGTGTGTGTTTGTACAAATATACACACAAACACAAGTCATAATGACGGCTGAACTTGTTCGACTTTCACAAACTTCGTACTCCGTAGTCACTGATATGCCGTATTGAAGTTTTGTGGGTATAAGTTTATTTCCACTCATGCATTCATATATACTGTAAGTGGAATGTTAGGGTTAAAGTTTTTATGTTGAAATATGTACATAAAATCGACTGATGTCTCACTGTGGGCTGTATTTTTGTTCAACCAGAATTACGACTATTGCGAGTTTATATACAATTTTTGGATTGAATTGGAACAACTAAGGTTGCCGTCGTGTGAGGATGCATCAGACGGCTTTGAGATGTTCTGGTATTGTGGCAAGAATGGATGGCCAGAGGTTTGTAAAGTAATTAGGCCTACATCTATGATTTATTAATTAAGGAGAGAGAGAATCTGGATTGTTTGTGTGAAAGGGGTTTTGGTTTTGGAAAGGCAGAATGCAGTAGAAGCCATTCATGATCGAGGCGAGTGGTAGTTCGCGTAGGGTTTTTTTTTTTTGATACGCTGTTAGTGAACTTTCTCATTAGAAAGCGGCAGTGTTCTTGAAATTTTCTGCTTTAGTTTTCATCCCTGGTTCAGATGTTAGCGTAAGAATAAGCAGTTACTATAGTCTTGATATTTTTTAGGAGCCAACTTGTTTTAAGGGAAACTGCCTTATGTTGAATTGAACACATACGTGTGTCTGTATATATATATATATATATATATATATATATACACACAAATGATATTTTTATATGTAGAACTAATTTCAAGTTACCATCTTGGTTAAACAATGCTTTGCATCACTTCCGAAATGAAGCTCAGTAACTTCCCACAAAGTAGAATTATTCAAAGAAGCCTGTCTGGATCATTGCTAGATTTCGTTTTGGCAAGAGAGGGACATCTGCGAATGGGAAAAGAAAACTCGTGAGTAATCAAGAACCTACGAAGTAACAACGCAACTGTAAAACCGAACGTAATACTGTATTAGAGTGACGCCACGTCGAGAATGGAGGCGTACCGGTGCTTTTGAATAAAACCTTGCCAACACTGGTACTCATTACTGCATTTGAATATTTTCTGGCAGACACTTATGTTTCCATGTCTTGTGCGTCTGTACACGGAGATCCCCAGGGAATAATGAAGACGTTATCTCTAAGGAATAAGCGGCTGTTGTTGCTCATGATAAACCTCGACGCTTCCCTGCGATGCTATCACGCTCGTCACTGTCACAGGCGTTTGGTGATTCATTGGGTTGCAACGGGGATTTCCCCCCTCGAACTTGGATAATTGTTGAGAGAACGATTTTCCATTCCTTGGTATTAAAAAGTTTTTTGTTTTAAGTTAGAATTTAACGATTTAAACCTTTTTCATGAAGTGCAAAAGAGCAAGTGAAGTTATGTGACAACTGCATCAGGAAATGAAATTTGTTTTTTATTTTTCAGCTCTGCTCACATTTATTTCTTGTTCCTTTATCTTATGTTACACTATGGACTTCTCTCTCTCTCTCTCTCTCTCTCTCTCTCTCTCTCTCTCTCTCTCTCTCTCTCTCTCTCTCTCAGGCTTTACATAGTCGACTGACCAGCAAGTACCTAATTCTCCTCGAAGGTTAAAAGAAACAACCGTAATTGATTTTAGATTGCGTTTCCATTCAATCATAATTACGTGATAAAGGAATTGATATTATGCTCTCTTACAAAACGTGGCTAATAAAACTTAGCGTAATTTCTGTACACTATGTTGTACTCACTTTGTGTATCAATAGTGGACTTGGAAAAAGTTTATAAGAACTGACAAGAGGGAAGACAGAAAATTATATGCAACATCTAATTGATAATAGTCATGACATGTAAAAGGATCTCACGTAGAAAGCATCCATAGTCAGCTATGACTCTAACGCCTCTTATTTCACCTTCACATCTACCCTAATGATTTCACTGCTTTGGGAAGCAATGTGCAATGTGCTACCGTAATTAACCACTTAACTGAAGTGTTCGCCGAAAGGAATAAATTAGCTGCGATGAGCTCCTATGTCAGAGATTTATCGTCAAAAGACATTTTCTTTTTTCAACCTGAGAACGAGTGAGGATGAACGGCCGTGAATTTGGCCAAGGGCACTCGTGAGAAACCACATATTTGGTCCTTGTTTTATTTCTTCTGTTCCGTGTTCATTAACATTGTTTCAGTATTTTTGTTGTAAATCGTGATCTCTGCTGACCATTCGTTATTATTATTATTATTATTATTATTATTATTATTATTATTATTATTATTATTATTATTATTATTAAAATACGAATTTTCACGTAACTAGATTCTAAAATTGAAGTGTGAAATGTACTCATCTTAGTGAAAATTACTGAATAAACAACAACAACAGTGATAATAATAATAATAATAATAATAATAATAATAATAATAATAATAATAATAGTAACAGGAAAACAAAAATAGCTTATTCCTGGGATATTTTTATACTCCGTTTATTGAGTTTGGAATAGATTTGTGAAGCAGAAAGTTTTTTGTTCTTTTCCTAGCATTCCGATGCATTTAAACCATCACCATAGTTCTTAGGGAAAAAAGTATTGGCTTACATATGTTGCGGTTAAACTTTTTCTCACCCCAATCGCCCTGTTACAATAACAAAATATGTCTTCCAAGCCAGCAATCTCTGTTCACAACTAACTGAACACAACCAGAGCTTATAAGTTTTGGCTGGGTATTGCACACAACACTGTTTAAGATTTTTTCTTTTTTTTTCACTTATAATCAACTTTTGTTGTTTATAAAGTTCACTTTTGCCATTATCTACGTTCTCAAGTTAACTAGTTTTTTCGTAAACAATAATAAAATAGAGACACCGTAAGCTAGTGAATAAATATATTTACAATTTCTTTAGCCATATAACACAATTTTACAAAGGGGAGGTCGAGAACGGTCAGACACTTTCTTTCTTTTTAATCTTTATACAAGATCAGTTTCAGTTTCGATGGGTAATTGTCCTTTCAACGAAAACTATAGATTTATTTATATTTGTCCAATGAAGAAGTTGAAAAAGTTGGGGAATTTATGAAATAGGCCAATCATTATGTAAATTTACAAAAAAAAAAAAAAAAAAAAAAAAAAAAAAAACACGATTAAGAAAATAAGGCTACTCCAGTTAATTGATGTATAGGGGGTTATATTTAAAGAATTCCTCAAATAGTAGCAATTTTGGGTAATCTTCTTGGATATTATAACGTTCCATCAATCTATGATCCAGGTTACATTTGGGAAGTTTCTATTGTCCTGCAGACACTTAGTAAGATTCTGAAGTTATATTAATCCACTTAATCTAAATGCCCATCAAGAATCCCCATTGGTGACTTGACAGAAATTTAGTTTGAACTACCTCGTGATGAGAGATAAAAGCAAAGATTTTGCTATATATGTAACAGATTTCGAAAGAAGACTTTGAATTTATATTAATTTATCATACAAACACACACACACACACACACACACACACACACATATATATATATATATATATATATATATATATATATATATATATATATACACACATACATAGGCTATATATATATATATGGTATATATATATATATATATATATATATATATATATATATATATATATATATATATATATATATATATATATGTGTGTGTGTGTGTGTGTGTGTGTATAATATGTTATTTTGAAAAAAAAAAACAGGTCATTCTATTATTGTTTTAGGAAAATAGAAAACTTTTATGGATAGAATAATCGGTGTTTTAACTATTGAGAGTAAAATGAAGAGTTTGTGTTGAAGTATTTGCTTTTCAAAACGTTGATTTTGTCTCATCTGATTACTTCCATTTGGCCAACATAAATCATTATTTCATCCAATTGCTTAGTTTTAATTTTAATATAAGTAGCCTATCTGGTATCTGTTATTGTATTTCAAATATGGATGTATATGTTTACCTGAACTTATTGATTTTAAGTCGATTTCTTTTTGCTTTAATCTTTTGTGAACCCCTTTTCCTTTCCTGCTGTGTTACCAACACTGTTTTTCGTATTTATTTTTAAACTTCTGGTATTTCTTTTTCAAGTGGCGTAGGTGATGTTTTTTTTTT
The DNA here is from genome assembly GCF_036898095.1 of Palaemon carinicauda. Lineage (NCBI taxonomy): Eukaryota > Metazoa > Arthropoda > Malacostraca > Decapoda > Palaemonidae > Palaemon > Palaemon carinicauda. The sequence goes on from NC_090765.1 coordinate 37,223,301, forward strand.
TCTTAATATATGCTAGCTATAGCAGAGGCAATAAAATGCAGTAAAGCAGTCTATTTCAATCCAGTCAAATGTTGAATTAGTAGTGCTTTGACTATTTTAATCACTGACATTTACACATTCGTCAATATTCCATTATTTAAAAAAAAATAATTGTAGCTTGCAACAGTTTTCCGTAATCTGTAAAATGGCAAAGTTATATTTGTAACATACTCTGTTAATATATAATATTTTCCCCCTGAAACGCAAATAAGCAGCCCCCCTTCCCTTCCCCTACGAGTACAAAACCACTCCTCGACTCTCCACTACCCTCAGCATCTGCCCTCAATCCATATCTTAAACCCAAATCCTTTGTCCATTTTAGCCTTGTAGGTTAGGAAGCCGTTATAAGCTTGAAAGTGCCTGTCTATTCATTGTTTCATAATCGTGATCATATAATTGGTACTTACGCAGACGCAGTTTCGGCACAGGTATTCTGACACCTGATTGCAGGTTGTGTTGGTTATGGACGATACCAAGTGGGTCGATGTAACTTTCCTAAAGCCATATGAATATAATGGCGGTTTGGAGCTCTGTCATACATCCTGCTTTTAGAGACGAAAATGGATGGCCTACCTATAAATAGTAGATTTGGTAGCGTGGTTAAACATAATGGGTGACTGAACTAATATTTAAACTAGGTGATTGTAGTCAAATTGTTGCTTTAAATGATTTTGCAGTATGTGCTATTTTTCTTTTTTATGTTAAACTTTAACCACATAAAAAAGATATTGGGATAATGGAATCATTTCCCTAATTACAAAGTTTATATCATAAATCTATTAAACTACCATTACTCCCACTCTCACTAGCGCCGTCTCCCCCCCCCCCCCCAGTGGTTAAAGGGATCATTATTGCATTGACCATTGTCCGTTAGTTCAATATTTTTCAATATGTGAAAACTTGTCGTGCGTGTATAATCCGTGATTAAGATTGTATGTAAATGATTTGGTTGGGTTATTTAAATCCTGATTTCCCTCCGCACTACCTTTAAGTGAGATTAATGTCGTTGCTAAGCTTTTCCCGAAAAGTATTTCTTTCTAAATAATAGCAATCTTTTTCATAGCCGACACTCCATCACGTCAAGATTAAATATACCCAATCGATAGTAGACCACGAGCTGTACTATCTCCACTTACAAATAATTCCACTCGTTCATTTTCAAGCAAATTACAGAGCGCAATATTTTTATTCCATTAGGTTGTTGGTGGAGGGACCCACTGACCGTATCGATACCTGAACCCACAACAAACAATGCATTAGAGCCAGCGTCATGAAGGCGGCACATTTTTCACTAGTGCAGAACAGCCCTCCCCTATCCGACCCACACTAACAATTAGCCATGCTTACTTTATCACTACCTCTTGTCCGGGGGAAAAAATGAAGAATACGAAGAAGAAAGAGAAAGAAAAAAAAATAACATATATCAAGCGATGTCTTCTCCGGGGACGGCCAACCACCAATTAGGCCATCATCGTTATATCATTAGTGTCTACTAATTACCGGAGTAAAACGTTTCATGCGGTAGCCGCCATCGCTTAACGTTCAATGGTTGTCAGGCAGGCAACGTTTAGTCGAGGGGGTTGGCAGCAACAACAACAGCAGCAGGCTGATAGCAAGGCCTCTCTGACGGAGAAGTGGAAGCGGGACTCGTTTTCGATTGAGAGAAAAAGAAGAGGGGGGAAAGAGGGCGTCATAGGAGTCAAGCACTCGCTTTACCTCATTTATTTTATAGACTTTTGTGGTTCAAGGACGGGAAAATAGAAAGAGAGAGAGAGAAAGGAGAGGAAGATTGATTGAGGGGAAATTTGACAAAGAGAACGTGATTCTAATAATGCAGTGCATTGCAGAGCTATTAAGATGGGAAGGCAAGGCGAGGGATGGGAATCAAAGACATTTTTTTTATAATGAGAGATGGGATAGTATTGAAACGCTATAGTATTGCAGTTATTACTTCTTATTTAATAACTTGTATCTTTCAATGTGAAAAGTAGAGGGAATCTTCTAGTACGTTGTGTTCTGAATCTTTTGTTATAATCCATAGAAAGTATTCAGTTAGTTTTTTTGTACTTTTTAATATTTCTCAATTACATTACAAATGCTTATATGAACGTCTTTTTGTTCGATTTCTATCTAATAACTTTATTTGTAATTTATGGATTCATAAAAGAAATTAACACAGAATAACTTGTCATAAGCTCTTGAGTAGACTCCTCATTAATCTTTCATTGCTCTTTGAGTTGTATCTATGCATAAGGCTGTAGTAAGGCTCCAAATTTCTGATGTGAGTTAATACTGGTAGGACCATCTGATTAAATACTCTTCTTTTTAGAGAAAGTGGTATTTTAGTTTTCATAAGCCCATTTTGTTTACCAAAAGCTCTCCTCCCCATGTTTAACCCTTTTTTAATATCGGTTTCATATCCTGGGGTAACACTCCCTGTATGTCTTAAGTATGTATATTCATTAACAATCTCTAAAGGTTCGTCCATAACACTTATTTATTATCTATGCATTTTTTATTGAACATTATCTTAGTTTTACTCATATTCATTTTCAGTCTTACGTTTATGCTTTCTCTATTCAAAACTTCTATCATCCTTTTGCAATTCTCTCCATGATTCACTAAATAGAACTGTCATTTGCAAATCTTAAGGTGTTAAGGTATTCCCTATTAATGTTAATATCTACAATTTCCCAATCTAAATTCTTGAATAATTTTCTAGGCACGCTGTGAAGAATTTAGCAGACATGGGGTCTCCATGTGTAACTTCTTTCTCAATCATAATTTTCTCATTATCTTTATGTAGTTTTAGGATTGCTTTACTTCCCATATAGATATCTTCAATTATTTTAACATAAGATTCATCTACTTCTGGTCTGTGAAGTGCTTTCATTATTGCTGATTTTTTTGACAGAACCAAAAGCTTTCTGATAATCTATAAATGCCATACGTATTGGTTTTTCATACTCTGATGATGTTTTCCATTGTCTGGGTATCTGGGTAATTACATGAATATGGTCGGTTCTTGAATACCCGCCTCTAAAAGCCTTCCTACTCTTATGGTTGATGAAAATCTAGCTGTCTTTATTCGGTATAATATGGTCTTTGTAAAAAAATTTGTTACTGAGATTAAACTTATTGGGCAGAAATGTTTCGGGTCTTTTGTGTCTCTCTTGCATTAATATAATTATAAAAAGTTTCCAAGCTGTAGTTATGAATCATTCTTGCAAAAATATTGTCAAAATTTCAGCCAGTTTTACTACTTTGATATGTGGTTTGACCTAGAAAACAAGCTCATTGATGCTACTATCTTTGTCTCATTTCCATCTCATGGATGTAGAAATGGGATTGTTTAATCCCTATATAGAGATCTGTCCATAATTAGTCCATGGTGCAATATATGGGGCATGAAGTTAAACCCTACCAAAACTCGAAGTATGATTGTAAGTAGGTCGAAGACAGTGGTTCCTCAACATGCAGATCTGTCGGTTGATAATAATACTTTAACTATATACAGCAATTTTAGTTGTGATTCTTGATTGGAAATTTACTTGTGAGAAACTTCCCGTTTCTTCTTCAATTGCCCAAAAAATTGTCTTATTTCGAAACTTAAAATTTTTGTCAGTCAGTGTATTTCATTTTACCTTGTTTTGAGTATTGTTCTCCTGTCTGGTCTTCAGCTACTGATTCTCATCTTAATTTGTTGGAGAAAAAAAACTTGTTATCTATTAATTTTCTTATTCCAGACCTAGAGATTAATCTCTGACACCATCATTCAGTTAGTTCATTATGCATGTTGCATGGTATTTTTCATAATTCTGACCATCCTTTCCATCCAGATCTTCCCAGACTACCATCCTGTACGTAATATTAGTTATGGGGTTAATTTTTTCAGTCTTACCTCTTCTATCATAAGGCTCAATGCTTCACGGTATTCTAGCAAATTTTAGATGTGGAACAGGCTAAAATAAGTTTCTCTTCATAATTTTTATATGGCAGATCAATTTGAAAGTTTTTACTGTCTAAAGAAATTTTATATTCTTTATTCATTACTTTTCATATAGTTTATTCATTTTCTTAATATCCTTTTCTCACTGAGCTATTTTCCCCTGTTGGAGCCCTTGACCTTATAGCATTCTGCTTTTCTAACAAGGGGTTGTAGCTTAGCTAGTAATATTCCTTCTGCATTTTATTATTATTATTACAAGCTAAGTTACAATTCTACTTGGAAAGGCAACTTGTTGTAAGGCCAAGGGCTCCAACAGGGAAAAATACCCCAGTGAGGGAAGGGAACAAGGAAATAAATAAACTACAAGAGAAGCAATGCACAATTAAAATAAAATATTTTAAGAATGGTAACAACATTAAAATAGGTCTTTCATATATATATATATATATATATATATATATATATATATATATATATATATATATATATATATATATATATATATATATATATAAAAGAAGAAAAAGAAGATAAAATAGTGTGCTTAAGTGTACTCTTAAAGTAGAGAACTCTAACCCAAGACAGTGAAAGGCCGTGGTACAGAGGCTATGGCACTACCCAAGACTAGAGAATAATGGTTTGATTTTGGAGTGTCCTTCTCCTAGGAGAGCTGCTTATCATAGCTAAAAAATCTCTTCTACCCTTACCAAGAGGAAAGTAGCTAATTTTAGCACTTGATGGAGAATCGGTAATGTTACTCCATTATGTAAATGTGTTTGTGGTAGCTTGGAGTCCAACTGATTACTGTCCAATTTATTAAATTACCATATTATCCAAAGTTTTTGAATGTCTTTTGGCAAAACGTTTAAATAGGCTTGCAGAAGGCAGTCATCTGTTCCTTGATTTGTCATTTGGCTCTCGTAAAGGCCTTGGAGCAGGGAAGGTTTTTTTTTTTACAATATCCAATGCTGTACAGAAATCCCTTGATTGTGGTCAGGAAGTTCGTATGATTAGCCTTGATTTTAGTGGCGTCTTTGACCGTGTTATTCATGAGGCCCTTGTTTCCAAACAAATATTTGCGATTGGATGGATCTTTTCAGAGCATTATTATAAAATTTCTAAGTAATAGATCGCAAAGAGTTGCTAATAGTCACTATAGTGAGTATAGGAATGTATTATCTGGTATGCCTCAGGGTAGTGTTTTTGGCCCATTACTTTTCATACTATATAATCATAACAGGTGTTTTGGCATAGAAAACAAGCTCGTTGCATATGCAGATGGTGCTACTCTCTTTGCATCAATTCCATCCCCTGAATGTAGATCTAGCATGGTGCAAATTATGGGGCATGAAGTTGTATCCTAACAAAAGTGAAAGTATGATTATAAGTAGGTCGAGGGCAGTTGCATTACTATTTCTTTAACTCTGTATGACTCATAAAATTTTAGGTGTGATTCTCGACACTAAATTTTCTTTTGAGAAACCAAGTAAATTGCACAAAAATTTAGTGCATTTAATGTATTCTGAATGAAGTGTTTTAATTCTTTCATTCTACCTTCTTTCGAGTATTCTTCTCCTGTCTGATCTTCAGCTGGTGATTCTCATCTTAATTTGTTGGACAGGAACTTCCGGTCTCTTAAATTTGTTATTCCTGATCCAGATATTAATCTCAGGCACTGTCGTTCAATTAGTTCATTATGCATGTTGCATAAGATTTTTCATAAGTCTGACCATTCTTTACATTACGCTGTCCGTAATACTAAGTATGCAGTTAATTTTAATACCCAGGCCTTCTCCATCATGAGGCTCAATACTACACAATATTTCAGAAGTTTTATTCAAGCTATGACCAAGTTGTGTAATAATCTTCTGGTAGCAGGTTGGCCAGGGCACCAGCCACTCGTTGAGATACTATCGCTAGAGGGTTATTGAGTACTTTGACTGGCCAGACAGTACTACATTGGTTCCTTTTCTCTGGTTACGGTTAATTTTCCCTTTGCCTACACACTCACAGAATAGTCTGGCCTATTCTTTACATATTCTCCTCTGTCCTCATACACCTGACAACACTGAGATTACCAAACAATTCTTCTTCACCCAAGGGGTTACTGCACTGTAATTGTTCAGTGCCCACTTTCCTCTTGGTAAGGGTAGAAGAGACTTTTTAGCTATGGTAGTATTGTTTTCTAGTCTTGGGTAGTGCCAAAGCCTCTGTACCATGGTTTTCCACTGTCGTGGGTTAGAGTTCTCTTGTTTGAGGATACACTTGGGCACAGCATTTTGTCTTGTTTCTCTTCCTCTTGTTGTGTTAAGGTTTTTGTAATTTATATAGTATATATTTATTGTTATTATTCTTAAAATATTCTATTTTTCCTCTCCTCACTGGGCTATTTTCCCTTTTGGGGCCCCTGGGCTTATAGTATTGTGCTTTTCCAACTATTGCTGTAGCCTAGCAGGTAATAATAATAATAATAATCTGATAGTTGATTCGGTAGAATTTCAAAAGTTCAAACTAGCAGCAAGTGTTTTTTATGTTGAACAGGCTGGCATAAGTCTTTTTTTATATTTTTATACATATGAATGATCTATTTTAATGTTACTATTCTTTGAAAATTATATTTTAATTGTTTATTACTTTTCGTATAGTTTATTCATTTCCTTATTTCCTTTCCTCACTGGGCTATTTTTCCTTGCTGGAGCCCCTGGCCTTTTAGCATCCTGCTTTTCCAACTAGAGTTGCAGCTTACCTAGTAATAATAATAATAGTAGTTAACCCCTTGAGCGAAGAATCGTTTGGTAATTTCAGTCTTATCAGGGGAGAATGTGGAAAAAATAGGCCTGACTATTCGGTTTATGTGTAGGCAAAGGAAAACTGAGCCTTAACCAGAGAAAGGGATTTAAAGTAGTACCCATCTTGGTAATGAAAACAACAAATATGTATAGTGCATGGAAGTGACTAAATAATTCTCTAAGGAGGACGATGACGAATTCCTTTAACGTCAATTTTGTAATAGAATGATATACAGGAATAGTGTTTCCCATATGATAATGTAATAATTCTTACTGTCAACTAACAAGGAGCGAAGATAATTATTTATTATGTGTTGGACGTCTATAAAAATGCACACGAAAATGCCCATACTTTAATATATAAAAATGCACACGCAAATGCCCATACTTTAATATTTTCTGCATGCTCGTTATTTATTCAAGTACAGATGTGTTTTATACTTATGAATTGGCGATTTTATTTTACTCGGTCCTAACTTCAGTGCATGCAGAACAGCCATGTTGCAGCAAGATTAAAATTTATGCCTGATTATTGCTTATTAATAAACTGAAAATAAAGTGTAAACCTTTTTACCGGGTGACTTGGAGCAGTTGGATGAAGGGAAATTGAAAGAGAGTTAATTAGCAGAACTTTTTCAGCAAATTTCAATGCTACGTTTGTGTAGGGAACCAAAGCAAAGTATTATTAAAGTTATTTCGTATGTGCCCCCCCCTCTCTCTCTCTCTCTCTCTCTCTCTCTCTCTCTCTCTCTCTCTCTCTCTCTCTCTCGTAATGTTTATTGTTAACATCACTAGCTAAGCTACAACCCTGGGTGGAAAAGCAGAATGCTACACACCCAAGGTCTCCAACAGAGAAAATGACCATGTGAGGAAAACAAATAAGAAAATAAATAAACTATGAGAAGTATTGAATAATAAAATATCTGAAGATCATTAGCTGTGTTAGCTAGCGTTCCAGATTTCATGTAATTACCACAATATCAGTAACAAAGTTATTTGCATGTAGATATATATATATATATATATATATATATATATATATATATATATATATATATATATATGTGTGTGTGTGTGTGTGTGTGTGTGTGTGTGTTTGCGTGCCATGTACTCTCGTTTATATCTGTAAACAATTAAAAATTTAATTTTTTTCAGAAACTTACCTGGAATTTTTCATTAGAAGATACACTTACATTGTGATTACAATACATTACATTTGTGTTATTCACGCGCAAAAATAGCTCCAATTGTGAGAGCCAGTTCACATTTTTTTTTTAAACTTATTTTTTGTGTATAAAAATATTACAGTATAACGTTCTTAACTTCTGGTTTGTGATTTCAGCGATATCATATAAAAAAAAATAATAGTTGATGTAAATATATTCCTTGTATGAGTCGTAATATGCTCACAATTACTTGATTAAAATATTTAGTGTACCAGATACCAATATATTTTCTTGTAAACATTTAATAAATAAGTAATATTGGTTGGAACTTTCTAGGTGATAGCAGTGAATTCATAACTTTTTTTTAGTTTCTTTTGTAACGTAAGAGTATCATAACTTTTTAAGTGGTTTTGGGAGTTCTCGAGATTCTTTTTTTATAATTTTAAAGAGCAGGAGAGGTTCTTAAGAGAACAAACCTCCATTTGAAGTAAATAATAAGTAATCATTATCATAAGTTTTATTCAGTCTTGCGATAGAGTTGACGGAAAATGACTTGATCAGAAACTATATTGAATATTAGTTATACATCTGAAAAAGTTTCAAAAGGTATTAGAATGAGAGATTAGCAAGAATGTTCAAGTTGCGTTCTTTTAAAACTCCGTCTTATTTGAAATAAGATGTAATATCTTACTGCTAAAGCTAAATTTTTTACCCTGGAATTATTTCTGAAAGCAAGATATCATTTTAGTATTTTGAAAACTTGGTAAATCTAAGGATGATTAAAAACTAAAACGATGAAGAAACTCTAATAGGAAGTACGAGATTACTTGAGCATATGTATGTATGTACTGTATGTCATCATCATCATACTCATCATCATCATCACCCGTTACTAGTCCACTGCAGAACAAAGGACTCAGACATGTACTTCCACTTGTGTGTGTGTATATATATATATATATATATATATATTATATATACTCCTATTGACGCAAAGGTCCTCGGTCAGATTTCGCCTGTATATCTTTATTTTAAATATATATATATATATATATATCCCACTTCACGCTTCATAGTCCTCAGCCATGCAGGCCTGGGTCTTCCAACTCTTTTAGTGCCTTGTGGAGCCCAGCTAAACGTTTGGTGAGCTATCTCCGACGTAGTACCTAGGTCCTCCCCTAGCAGTATTATTGACTATATTCATATGATCATGTCATTCCAACGTAGGGATGAAATTGAAGATTTTAACAATTTAAAATAAACAGTTTAAATGTGGCATAAAGTAACGCGATTAGGAGAGACTGGGACATGAATTTTCGATATAGAATCAAACGAACGTGAAATAAAGAAGGGATTAAAAGAAACTGACAAATTTTCTTTACGCTTAGTCTTTTGTATTTAGCAGTTGTTGTAACTGTTAATTTTACTAGTTACTGATTTATATTCACAGCGAAGCATTATTAATTAAAATTAGAAATAAAGAATATTCCAATGTTACCGATTGCAAGTTATTGCTAATATTGGTAAACTACTGAACTGTAATTGTTCGGTGGATACTCTTATCTTGGTAAGGGTAGAAGAGACTTTTTAAGTTGGCGTAAGCACCTCTTCTAGAACGACACTCCGAAATTAAACCATTGTTCTCTAGTCTTGCGCAGTGCTATATTGTCTCTGTACCATGGTCTTCCACTGTCTTGGGGTAGAGTTCTCTTGCTTGAGGGTGCACTCGGGCACACTATTCTATCTTATTTCTATTTCCCTTGCTTTTTTAAAGCTTTTATTGTTTATATGTGAAAGATCTATTCTATATTTTAATGTTGTTACCGTTCTTACTTCTCTTGTAATTTATTTCTTTATTTCCTTTTCTCACTAGGCTGTTTTCCTTGCTGGAGCCTTTAGACTTATAGCATTTTGCTTTTCAAACTAGGTTTGTAGTTAAGTCAGTAATAATGATAAATAATAATATTGAAGGTTAGAGGGAAACATGATAAGTAATCTTCGGTGTTCTTAAAGCTATTTTTGACCCATTACTATATTGTTATGTCCTTAAGTATATTTTAGTATTGAAAACAAGTGTATCGCTTATATAGATCATGCAAATTATATTGTATCGATTCCACCTAGGTCTAGACCTTTGTTTCCCGAATCTTTCAATAGAGATATAACTGAAGATCGTGCATAGTGCATATTTTGGGGGCGAAGTTTAACTGTATCAAATCTCCAAGTAGTAGCCTAGGCCTAGCGTTGGAGCCCCCACTCTTGATATGTGTAATGAAGCATTTCATTAATTACCTGCAATCAATTTGATTTTCAAACTTGATTGAAAATACACTTTTGAAAAATATACTGGTCTGTTGCTTCATCCACTTAAAAAATATATATTTTAACTTATTTTGCTGCCATGTTTAGAATATTTATATCCTATCCCTGATCTTCATCACCTGACTCTCCTTGAACATTTAAGAAGAAACTTGATATTTTGTAAATTCCTGATCACTGATATTGATATAAATCTCTGTATCCGGACAATTTTATTTTTTTCGAAATACAATTACTTTATTGAGCATGGTATTTAAGATTTTTCAGAATTCAATCTTTCTTTGCATTCATATCATCCCACATTATACCATCCACCACGTAGATGTAATATGAAGGTAATTTTAAGAGTTGTACCTTTTTCGTGAGGTTAGCTATTATATGGTGTTTTAGAAGTTTTGTTTTACCGTGACAAAATTGTAAAATGGTCTTCTTATTAATATACGCATTGAAGCATTAGAATTTCAAACGTGCAATTGCTCTTTTTTTGCAGGTTGCTATATATTTGGTTTTATAGTTAAACTTTTGTTTATTAGTATTTTATTCTCTTATAATTTTTCACGTTTTTGTTTTTCTTCTATAGTTCCTTCCTCACTTTTAAGTTTGTTTAATATGGGGACGATTTGCTTATGTGTTCTCTGTATTTTCACAATTGTTCTTTTACAATTATGGTTTGTGATATCGATAGATAGCAATAACAATAATACCTTCTATGTTTGAGCACGTTTTGGATCAGGTATGATGTTGGCATTTAAGAATTCAAGATTCTGCTTTTAGTATTAAATATAGTTTAATGCATAATGGATATGGGAATTACACATAATAATTAGAACGGTATATTATCTATTGCATACAAAATCAGATAAAAAAAATTCACTCATAAATATTTTTCAAAAGTTTCTTCTGTAAATATGGTCGATAATTCCATGCAGGTTTTGTTTGTACGAGTTCGTCAAGACACCAACCACCAGTTACGACATCCTTATTGATTAACAAGAAACTCAAAATGTTACATTTCTCTCTTGGTACATTTACGTAAGGTACACATTAATTGAATAGTTTGGTATGTTCTTTACACATTCTTTTCTCACTTCAACCATCGGACAGACACCAGATATATTAAATCATGTCTTCATTTTTCATCTTTCCGTAGTGATTTTGTGAACACTGATATCATTACATTTACAGGCATAATATATATATATGTATATATATATATATATATATATATATATGTATATATATATATTTGTGTGTGTGTGTGTGTGTGTGTGTGTGTAAGTGTAGGTGTAGGGGTATGGGTTGCACAAGAATCTTGATTCCAGAACTTGACTTGTGCTCGTTAGTGGATAGTATTCATTTTGGATCGCTACTTTACCATCCCTGTAATTTGGAGATCCCAATAGAACTACATTAATATATATATATATATATATATATATATATATATATATATATATATATATATATATATATATATATATATATATATATATATATATATATATATATATATATATATATATATATATATATATATATATATATGTGTGTGTGTGTGTGTGTGTGTGTGTGTTTATAAATATATGTATATATATATATATATATAAATATATGTATATATATATATATATTCATATTTATATGCATATATATATATATATATATATTATATATGTGTGTGCGTGTGTGTGTGTGTGTGTGTGCACGGGCGCGTGTGTGTGTATGTGTGTGTTAGGATGTATCAGTACGAACAAGTCTTCATGCAAATCATGATCCATATGCAGAAAGGAAAATCTTTTGATAATATTGTTCTTGATTATACAAAATTACTGACATGGAGCTCGTGTTTGGTGCAGGGTTCTTTTATTAATAGGACGTACTTAAGGAGCATGACCCCATGTTTGCAAGTGTTCACCTCAGTCTTTTATCATCATTTTACTGTAGGAAAGTGTAATCGATTTTTTTTTATTATTATTATTGTTTATTTCAATGTTGTAATGTATTTAGCCATATTTTTCCGTCAGCCTAGTTAGCTTTATGGCATAATGTCACCTTTTAGTTATAAGAATTTACATGTAATATATCTATTCAAAATTTTGCGTGTAAATTAATTATTTCAGAATTTTACATTAATTGAAGGCGTTATTAGCATACTCTTTATATTCATAATTTAAGGTATGAAATAGCAACTAGGACATTACAAATGGACTGTAATAATTGTCCAGAACTATAATAAGATTTGAGATTAGAGTGAAAATTTATTAGTGTAACATCTACAAAAATTATGACACAGTATTAAAATAGACATTCTTCCCATAGAGGTTGATGCATCATAAATTAAGCCCATTAACTTCAAGCTATGCGGCCCCTGCTTGAGGAGTAGTAACCCCCCATCCTCTTCAAGCAATCATCCGTTTCAATCTCACCCCCTGCAAGGCATGTCACCATCTATCTCGCATAGAGATCAATATTCCGCGTCGTTATCATGGCACCTCGACCCTAATTGCATGCCAATGAAATACCTTCTCTGTCACAATTACTTATCCCTTTCTTTGTAGAGTGATAAGTGAGCTTACCAGAAAGGGGGTGGGGGGAGAATTTATGACCAATTAACAGGTAAGCTATGCAGAATGAGGATTTCATGAAAATTATACAGTTTTCTTAAAGACTTTAAAAATGATGAAGGCGTTGAAGTGAGAGACGCCGAATTAAAGGTTTGGGGTGGAAAATGAAGAGAAATTAATCATACAACCAAAGTAACCGAATAATTGAGTTCGCATGCTTTGATAAGGAGCTCTAAAGCGAAATAAGAATAAGTAAAGCTTCGAACCTAATAATACGAGCAAAAGTGTCTGTAATATGCAAGAGGGACAGTTTGAAGTATTCGTGTATTGGTTCTTCCTTTGTTGGTAAGTTCCTCTTGAGAACCTCTTCCTCTATTCATGGAGCAAAATATTTACCATATGCTATGGTTTTATTTTGAAGGTTGCTCAATCCGTATTGTTTTCAGTGAAATTTTGAAGATTTTTGTTAGTTACAATTTATCCGGATATATGACTAGTATTGTTTATGGTTGATATTTAAACAATTGCCCAATCCTTGTAATATGGGTTTTATGTAACTATCTGAAATACTTTTGCATTTTTTCTTGGCATACATATTCCACTCTCTCTCTCTCTCTCTCTCTCTCTCTCTCTCTCTCTCTCTCTCTAACCTATAGTCTCCCATCACCTATTTAAAGCTTACAACGTAAGCGATTCTACTCGTGTTAGTGATCATTTATCGGAAAAATAACTGACATATGAATTGACACTAACCTCGTAATTTGTTTAGGTCCAATAATGTCACTGTAATACGAAGTAAAATTCTTGTAATTAATGTTTTTTATATCGTAATTTAAGCAATATTCACATCGTTATACGTGCGTTTGAAAGGATTGTGGGAAACTAGTCAGAAATGATTGGGGTTATTCCATTTCGTGTTTATCAGTTGGAAACACGCAAAGCTTTCGTAAAATGAAGGAACCAGATCTCCTGTTACCCACGAAACTGTGATTTGCTTAGGTAGAATGGATGATAAACGTGAGTTCGTTTATTTGCAGTCACAGCATTAAGCTTATATTCGGACGTCGTGAAGTATGGCTGGGTAGGTTTGCAAAGTTCCAATAGCAATTATAAATATCAGTCTAAAATTTATCAAGCCTTCAAAAACTGAGGCGACGATCTGTTATGAATATAGAATTTTTGAAGTGTATAAGAAAATTTATTCTAAAACATAAAACTTCTTTGCGGATTTTCATTCCCATTACAAAATAGATTTTAGTTGAAATAAAGATTTATTAACAATGATACATCCCAGAACTAAACCTTGAGTTTAGAAACGATTTTCACGAGACGTGCTTATACGCAGACACACATCCAGTGTGTGTGTGTTTGCGTGTGTGTGTGTGTGTATATATATATATATATATATATATATATATATATATATATATATATATATATATATATAAAGTAATGGTGCATATAAGTAATGGTGCAAGGCTGCTATTTTAAAGAAATTTAAACTTACTGTTGAAGGAAAAACTTTCAAAATGCAACGAATTTGTCACTCGATTCTCTGATAATTTTTATACGTTTCCTCTGAAAGTGCATTAATCTTTGATGTCCCCTTTTTGGACGAAGTGACGAATCTTCAAGCAACTCAACTTTTTAAAAGTCTCCAAAAGATTTTGTCTTATGAATAATGAGTGATACCAGGGTTTTACAGAAGGATACTGAAACATCTGTGATGATGTCCTTGTTTTGGGGGTGGGGGGTGGGGGGGGGTGGGAGCGGTCGTAAGCTTCGAATATTTTAGTGGTAAATAAAAAAAAAGGAAGTATAAAGAAAGATTCTCAATCGAGATAGCATTGCCGATAACGCATACCCTTGCCCAGACACGCGAAGCAAAAACGAAGGTGCGGCAGTACTTGTGCGAAGCATAATAAGCTCTTCTCTTAAACTCCACTGAGATGTAGCATCATTGAGACGTCCCATTTAAAAGCATAAAGTAAATACCTCCTCCTGGAATGGCCCCATTTTGTGGTGCTCCGGGTCATGGGGTTGTGCGTCGGTTGGCTGCCATGTCAAGTGACCATTGGAAAGGGTTTTTATATGCTTAATGACTGCATATGAATTCAGACGCTCGGCTGGATATGGTATTAGAGGTTATTATTCTATAATTTATCACAGATTAATAAGGTAAAAAATATCCCCGGGTCTCTAATTGTCGAACCGGTTAAACGTATAATTTAGAGCTATTATTGATGAGGCTTAGATTATTCATAGTGTAAAATATTCAAGGATGAACGGCCGTTGCTTTGGGAGTATGCAACTTTACAAAGGGTGTTCAAGTTAATGAACGCTTAGGTGCGATAGAAATGCATATGTCCCAGGTATATCGTTTGCAGCGGATGGTCTCAAAGGGTTTGAAGAATGTAAAACTCATATTAACTTTTGGGTTTCTATGTATGACATTAATGGGAAAGAACCGTCAGTTCACTACTTCTTAATTATGCTATTTTTGAATTAACAAAATACGTTTGTGAAATCATAATTATGAAGCAAGTCCTCGTGGGAGAAAACTTTGATTTACACAGTATTACTCATTCCGGTCTAAGAAAAATATATATTTGTAAGATTTCTTTTTTGGGTGAGACATGAAAAATTTTATGTCAGAATCGTGTGTGTGATTTGTTCTTGGATTTACTCGTTCTTTCTGATATCGTATTATTATATTTTATCGATTATTACCTTCTTAACCCAATATATTTTCTTAGGAACTCATCAGTTTCAGCACTGTTTCTTTTATGTGACGCCATACTTTCACGTTTTTGTGTTTATCTTGTAGGCTATTTTTATGGACATGGTTTCGTTTTAGCCTATTTTTATGGACATGGTTTCGATAAAGAATCACCTAGTTTTATGAGATTAGAAGTGAAGATTCATAGATCTTTCTAAATAGAGTTAAGTGTATTACTATTTGATACTCTTTATATAATCGATAATTTAAGGATATTTATAATAGTTTTTTAAAGATTAAATGAGGATTTTCATAGTTTAACGCCACAATTGTTGCCGAAAAGAATATATTAGTGCTAAACATATAATATACAAAGCAACGTTACGTATGTCTACCTGTACCATTACACACGTTCGACCTTTGTATAAAATGTTTTGATAACATTTTACCTTTTCTTAGCTATAATTTATATAGTTTTTTCAACTTAACATTATGCATTTGTCTAAGCCGGGAATGATTTACCTTAGGCACTAGCGTAATGATTTTAGCTTTGTCTAGCAGTTAATTGTTAACTCTTACTGCATATGTGTTACACTGTCTTATTGGCCACTTCCCAAAATGAAATGAAGAATGAAAATAAATTTGTTTAAAATTTTCTTCCCTTTCAAGATTCCTTCTTTTCCTCTCCCTCCGTTCACGACGAGTGTAATTACCATTTCGCTCGAGCTACTTGGTTAACATTGTAAAACTTTGGAAGAATATATTTTTCGTTATTAGAACCATAATGGTTTTCAGAAACTAAACTGAAAAGAAAAAATCTCATTAGTGGATATTATACAAGTTGTATTTTTTTCATTTCATTATATTTATTATTTATATTATTTGGTATACGGTACACGTGCCTTGATTAACGCCATCATCAACATCGTTTTGGAGAGTACTTATGGTATCTCCTATCTTGGGTTGTTGAAAAGAATAGACATTGAGAGTAAGTAGGTTATTGTCTAGAGTTTTTTGTCTATATGAAACGCCATTCATTGATTCATTTTACTATAAATGGGAGTATAAAAATACCCAAGACTTGGAAAATCTCTCTCTCTCTCTCTCTCTCTCTCTCTCTCTCTCTCTCTCTCTCTCTCTCTCTCTCTCTCTCTCTCTCTCATATTTTTTTAGAATAATAGAGACGGTATTTTTATTTATCCACTTATAACGGGTGTTTTATTTCCTTTGAAAAATACACGCACGATTAAATGAGGGCATTACTCATTCAGGTATGCTGATAGATGAAACAAATGGGCGTATATAGACGTATTTTAGGAACTTCGTTTAATTAGTAAGATCAACTACCCGACTCTATGTGAGGTACTTTCAAGAATTTCAGCTCTGTTATTTATGCTTCAAACATCATTCGATCTAATAATGTTGGGACGGCCTTTCAAAAATCTTGAAAGAAGGTGTTTTCAATTTGTATACTTAATTTATACAAGTGCTAGTATTAAAAGTATATCTCCGGGTAACTTCCCCGATATAATTATGTTTATAGAAACTTCTTGCCTTTCTTGTTCACATCAAGTCTCAGGAATGTGGTTACTAACCCCTTAACTACTCCATCCTGGTTAGCAATTCCTATAGTCTTATTCTGTAAGTACCACTTGTAGCAATTCAAACAGACAGCCCCGTTTTGATACCGAAAAAAAAATTGAGAAAATTAGTAAATTGATCGGACATGTATTCCTGAATTGCGTGGATGTAGGGCCTATCAGACAGTAAAACAAAATACAATGAGCATTTATATGAAGTTTTGATAAATATATTAATTTTTTTTCCCATTTTCAATTTTGATCATGGAATGGAAACTATATGCAACGTTGAGCTATATAAGGTCACTCTACTTTGACCCAATGAATGATTTTATTGAATTAAATCCTGCTGTTAATGCTCTTTTTAGAGGTAGTGTCGTAGCAATCAATTATTCACAGACTTGAGAGAGGGAGAAAAAGAACGAATTGAAATCCCATTGTGACCTGTGTCTTTGATATATGTCTGTTATTCACTTACTTCTCTCCTGTCACTTCCTGGTTCTGTTTGTCTGTCAGATACTTTTATTTTGAGTTGGGGGAGGGGATGGGGAGAGGGACCTCTTGTAACTTTTATGTTGTTACTGAAACTCTTAGTTGGTAGCTTTTTGAATAAATGACGAGACCTGTCAGATGTTAGTGTTTTCCATTAAGTGAACTAAAAGCAATAGCAATACATGGATACATGAGAGTTTAATTTGTGCATATATATAAAATATATATATATATATATATATATGTATATACATACATACATACATACATACATACATATAAATATATATATATATATATATATATATATATATATATATATATATATATATATATATATATATATATATATATATATATATATATATATATAGCTTGTGGGTGTATATGTAACTCTTGACAATAGCACCTGTGCAACCTTTGATAACCTATCGGATTTCATAATTTATGAGCCGGGCTGGGTTTGATTTACACACTGATTGCAAAATGCTTTTGATTTTTGTCTTTGTAGATTTTCTTTAGAAAATTTTTTGTTACAGACTGCTGATGGCCATTTAATGTATGTTTGTTTGTTGATAGCATCATTAAAATGGCTGTTGGCTTAGTTTACTCGACATATTCCATTTAACTTGAAATATTTTAAAAACTTGAAAGAACCAACGTGTATGAACCATGTCTTCTATTGTGTTTGTGGTGGAACTTTGAATTTAGTTCCGTAGTATCAAATAGATTATTTTTGTATCGAATAAATTATTTTATTTATTAGAAGTTTTAACTAAGAATTAATTTTTTAAAGTCCCTCACACATATGCAGCATACATGGTTACTGAATATCAGCTAAGCCATCCTGTAATTTACGTTTATTTCATAGATAGTTTTCTTTTACACAAATGCATCTATATTAATTTGGTGTTCCAGTCAACTGTTTTCATTGTTGACCACCAAACTGAGGTTACCCAAGATAAAGTATTCAGATCATCAAATGGTATGTAACAGCACAAGTCTTTACCTGAGCTTTCCCCAATTCAGTCAATCTTCAGTGCTCTCACTTACAGATATATAAATTTCAGAATCTTCATTTTGTCTTTCAGAAGTTATCTGTAGAATTATAACTTTCAGATTTCCATTTCCATATTGTACATTCCACGATTCAGTAACTCTTTACTTTATTATGTATCTAAATTTTCACAACCAATGGAAAATCCGAGTTTTTGTCATGAAAGACAGCAAAATCTCTCTCAAGCTCTTCTGAGTTGTGATACATAGTACTGTGACCCGATTGGTTATGAGGTTCTTATGCCGTTGGGCTACAAGTTATATTTTTCATTACTCACCCCACATAGAAGAGGCTTTCTTAGTAGCAGATACGTTCTTGGTATTTTCCTTTGCTTGCGATGAATATTAAATGATGTTGAAATGAAGTTACTCTATTTTCAATTCTCATTTGCTGATTTGAAAGTAACTATAAAATTCTGAATTTATTTCAAGCAATTCCGGTGTTTAATTATCACTTGATATAATTATTTTAATATGAAAATGTTCAATGTGTTTTAGAATATAATATTCCTCGTTTGTTGCAGAAATTGTGTTTTTTATATTTCCGCCAAAGTGTTTTGTAACTTTGAAATTTTCTAAAGAAGAAGTTGTGTATATCGTCGTATCCTTCTTCAAAAGGGTGCCTACTGTTTAAAGATATTAGATGCCATTCATGAATACCAGAGGGAAGGGACAGTAGCATTACCCTAGGAAGCAGGACAGTGCCCTAGAGACTGACCGTAGTAGTAGTATGTTGGCCAGGGCACCAGCCACCTGTTGAGATACTACCGCTAGAGGGTCCTTTCACTGGCCAGACAGTACTACATTAGATCCCTCTCTCAGGTTACGGCTAATTTTTTTCTTTTCCGACGCCTTCACCGAATAGTCTGGCTTAATCTTTCCGCAATCTCCTCTGTCCTCATACATCTGACACCACAAAGATTACCAAACAATTCTTCGCTCAGGGTGTTAACTATTAAGTTTATATATGAAATATTTAATTTAATGTTGTTACTGTTTTTAAAATATTTTCTTTAATTTTTCATTATTTCTCTTGCAGTTTATTTATTTCCTTGTTTCCTTTCCTCACAGAACTATTTTTCCCTGTTGGACTTCTTGGGCTTGTAGCATCCTGCTTCTAGCTTTGAAGATCATGTTAATTATGAATATATGGGATAATTGGTAGATTGAATTAATAGACTGGTGATTTGTTAAGATCGAATCAAATAGCTTTAAAAATTCACGCAATAAAGTGATAGCTGCTTGATAAAAAATGTAAATTGAAGATTGTTTTTAGTGGGTAAAATCTGTTGCCAAGGATAAAGTTAAGTAGTAAAATGTAAGAGTTGTTATTTAATTAGACTGTCATTGTGCCAGCATGGGCTCGTGGTGCTATGAACACTTAATAAAATCTGCTGATATGTTTTGGGGAGAATATTAAAAGTAGTTTGGGTAGGGAAAAGAATGTGAAAAAGGGTCATGTAGCAACGAAAATATTCTGGAGGAAAGTGTAGAGGGAATTTTTATTTTGCAAATAAAATGGTGAATAAGACTCGTTTTTGTGGGAAGGTGATATTATTGTTTTCTTATAGTCGTTGCTATTATTGGTATTACTATTATTATTAGCATTATTCAAAGTTATTACACATTCATATGAACAACCCAAAAGTGGACATTGATTTTATAATCAATCTTCCTAAGAAGAGAGTGCATGGTATGGTAAAAGAGAAAAACGCATCAAAGGCAAATAGGTCAACTTGATGTAATTAAGCGTGACCGATGAAACACATATTATTGAAAGGTGGCTATTTGTACTGGTAAATTTGAATATAAAAGTAAACAAGTCGAGGTAATAGCTTATGACAATTAAGACGCACCAGAACTCTTCAATGACGTGAGGATTGTTTCACACTTTTGAAGGAAGAGGGGTGAAAGGGCCTCTGGTTCTATGTGGTGTAGATCTGGATGTTAAAACTGTTTAGTCCTGTGATTGTACATGTCAGAAAAGTATAAGGACTGAACAGCGGGAGAATGTTACTTTTCTTGAAATATTTTATTTTAATTGTTCATCACTTTTCTTGTAGTCTTTATCTATCTCCTTGTTTCATTTCATTACTGGGCTATGTTTCCCTATTGGAGCCCTTGGACTTATAGCGTCTTGCTTTTCCAACTAGTGTTATAGCTTAGCTAGTAATAATAATTATTGAACTCGTAAATATCAGTGCGGAAATATTATTGAAAGGGGTTGTTAGTGAGATAAGAATGGTCATTAAAAGTAGAAGCTTGAAATGGTAATAGGAAATAATGCAAATGATAAGGGTATATAGATTAATCATCTGCATTTCTGTTGCGAACGAAAGACCATATGATAATTATATCATGGTGCAGATGCCAGGTGGTGAGTTTTTGGAAATCAGACCAGTTGATAACATGTTTGGAGGGATTACGATACTATTGTTATAATAAGGCATGTGTAGGTATATAAAGCCTTGAAGAGTTTAAATTCGGGTGTAAACTGGGCCTTAGGCAGTAGCGTATTAGATCGTAAAGCTATCATATTTCTACCGATTGACATGTGAGAGAAGTAAGGAAAATGCAGAGGACATAATTGTATCTTTGTTATGTATCCTCTGAATAAGTCTTGGTTATAAGGTGAAATTGCTGCTACCCGAGGGAGATATAGAGCTAATAACAGTCTGAGGAGAGTTTGACCAAAAAATGGCTGACATATCTTTTGCAGCAGTGTTTCTTGTGCCTTTTTTTTTTTTTTTTTTTTTTTTTTTTTTTTTTTTTTTTTTTTTTTTTTTTTTTTAACGAATTAGAACATAGTCAAACATTATCATGTTTCCTTCATCAAGTCAAGAAATTTCAAGTAAGATTTTTTTCTCAAATTTCATCATGAAAATAACAACGTTATGCAAAACTAATAAATTTATTTCATTAATAACTAAGGTAGCCTATAATTTTTCGTTTACGGCACTTTTCACGAATTAAACGAAAATAGGGTTTTTAGAATCAAGATTTCGTTGTCCTCAAATGCACAGAAATTCATAAGAGTACAGTAAATTGAATCCGCAACATTATATAAAGCTAGATTGCAACTTAAGTCAGTTGGCTTACATATTGCCATAATCATAGTTTATAGATATATATATTTTGTCAAGGGGGCCAATATCCTGCTCTACTCAGTTACATGATTCGTATTAGACGTGCAAACCCCAATAACTTCTTTTGGGCCAGTCAGGACATTTTTAAGAACCACTGGATTAGAGTATTTTGCTGTGGATCAGTCGTGCTACCGGCGTCAATGACCTTAGATGTCAGGATGCCAGAAAACTTTAAATAAATCAATCAATCAATCAGTCGTGCTGCTGTAGGTGACTGTGAAGGGTCTATAAAATAGAACTCCTAGGAGGTCTCAGGAGAGGATTTTCGGAAAAAGGTTGGGTAAATGACATTATTATTATTATTATTATTATTATTATTATTATTATTATTATTATTATTATTATTATCATTATTATTATTATTATTGTTATTATTATTACTACAAGCTGAGCTATAACTCTAGATGGAAAATCAGGATGCTCTAAGCCCAAGGGCCCCAGGCATGGAAAATATTTTAAAGTTAAGGGTGCCAATATCCAGGAGGCGCAAGAGTTTGTGCAGGAGAGCAGTGAATTATGTACTGTACGTAGAGGTGTTAGACGCACTACTGATGTCTTCTGTTTAAATATATGAAGCCAAAATTGTAAAAACATGACCTACCAGATATTCATCCATACTTCAGTAGGCCTAGTCAAAAGATGTAGCAGGGGAAATTATCACCTCAGTTATATATGCATTATATATATATATATATATATATATATATATATATATATATATATATATATATATATGCATTATATATATATATATATATATATATATATATATACACATACATATATATATATATATATATATATATATATATATATATATATATATATGTATGTATGTATATATATATATATATATATATATATATATATATATATATATATATATATGTATATATATATATATATATATATATATATATATATATATATATATCTATTCATACACATGATATACTTATGTTTGTGTGTGTATATATATATATACATATATATATATATATATATATATATATATATATATATATATATATATATATGTATATATATGCATACATGTATATGTATACATACACATATGAGATAGCATGTTTCACAAATATGCGATGGCGTCCAACTTGTAGAGAGAGAGACAAGGAGCTGTGGGCATTTCATTCAGAATTCACCATGTTCATCTCGGGGTTCTCAATAATGCATGGTCCGGACACTGACCCTCATTCCCTATTGATGACTTTGCACGTTGGAATTGATACACTCAAATTCGAGGTTAGTAAAGCCTAAGCTGGATTATTTTTTTTTTCTTTTTTATTATTAATATTTTTTGGTGTTTGTGTTTCTGTGTGGAAGGTTGGTCCGACTTCGTGTCAGCATTCGAAGTTTATATTTTTATTTTTTTTTACTTATCCATGATTATTGTTGTGGTTATAATTAGGTTTTTTAATGAAGGGTTATTTGCATAGTGTATTTGTGTCTAATTCAATTTTATTTTACTAAATATGTTACATTTGTCAGTAATTTCATCATTGTAATTACCATCAATAGCAAATTCTTTTGGTCTTCTTTATTATTAATATTTGAATTTGTCATTTTTATATTATTTTTATTATTATTATTATTATTGTTTTTGTTATTGTCCATTTCGAAAATTTTAACTAATTAATTATGAAAGCTGTGTTGACCGAGTCGTGTTCCGTTAATTTTTTGTTCTCTGACTGTAATGTTTCTTGACAGAGTTTATGAATGTTACAGAGCATTAATAAATATCTTTAGCCTTGGGTTGAAATACTTACTGCACCAGAATATGTGTCATAATTTAGAAGCTTTCGTTACAAAAAAAGAGAGGAAAAAAAAAGCGCAGCCATCCGACGGGTTGTAGTAATTGTCGTTATATCCTGTAGTGTTTTATATCATGGTTGAAATATCTTTATTCATGTGTAAATGGAACTTACTAATTGGTGAAATCAAAATATACTTAGAATTCACCTTAGCTACGTTTACATGGCACGGTGTTACTAGGCTTATGTTTATTTGTAGACTTAATCAGAATATACTAAAACGCCGTTTTGGATACCTTGCATTAACGCACATGGACCAGGCGTCATTTATTGCCTGCTCAAATCGGTATTCTCGTGGCTTACGGTTTTAAGCTTAGGTTAATGAAAACCTGACTTCCAAGAGAAGAAATCATATTCGAAAACGACGTTCGGATATTGTTGTTTGAAATGTGC
>NC_090765.1:37252344-37257344 GCF_036898095.1 Palaemon carinicauda
TATTTCCTTCATGTCGCGTTGTCTGTCTGCCTGTCTCTAGCCGGCCCTTCGTCTCGTCACCCGAAAATCTAAAGAATTTTGAAGTGTTGTCAAGCACTTGTCTGCTTGTCTGTCCTCCTCTACCCTTGAGAGGAGAGGATGCCAGTTTTGCTCGGTGAAACCTAAGCTTTTCCCTGAGGAGGGAAGGTGTTTCGGGTGGACTTTTTTTTCTCTCTATTTTCCTTTCCATTTTCAATTCTGTTTATATTTTCAGTATTTTTTTTTTTGTCTTCGATTTGACTGGTGGTATTGGTGTTCTTGAAATTATTATTTTTTCTGCAGATAGCATCTTAGTTATATTGCCTTCAGTACCTGAACTGTGTAAAAGATGCCTTCGTACACAAATATATCGAGGGAGAGAAATTGATAAAGCGAGAAAGTCCCACATAAATAACAATTATTGTAATAGCCGCTTAAGAAGTTATATAAACTATAAATTATACATCAAGCTTGCACTATTCAACATATGTACAAATCTTGAAACGGAAAGATAGCCTGCATGTAATGGATTTTGACTTTTCAAGTTTCATAACTTATTTCACTATAAATCTGATAGATTATCTTTTTAATTTATAGAAGAATGTGTCATTATTTAAGAAAATAAAATTGCGACCCGTGCAATTCTTTCATTGGATTTCTTCAATAAAAATATTTCCGTCAAAACTATAGTTATAGATCAAGGTAAGATAATTAAATGAAACGTCTTTTGTTTCCATTCTTTCTAAACCTTACGAAAGAACGTAATGATTTTCCACGGGGGCAAAAAACTGTTAATGTCATGCGTGTTCGAGCCTCGAAAAAGTTGCCGTACCTTTGGTAAGGTTGGCGAAGCAAGGCGGGTCGAAATGAATCCTGCTAAATGGAGCCTATTGCGTTAAAACATTAAACAGCTTGAAATGAGCATTTTGCGTTAATTATTTTGCCCCCACGCCAAAAATAGCTTTTTTCAAAGTCGCTGTCATTTTGACAGCGCCAGGGATCAAATTGTATCATGTATGTTAAAACGATGGCATTAAATAACTGTATTACTTCAAAATAGGAATATTTTTCATGCTGCTGGTTCCTCTTATCGAAAGCTATCAGTTTTTGCAGTTCGTGTCGTAACTGCGCATCATGATTTTCATGTAAAGCAGGATAAATATGACTGGTTCGGGGGGGGGGGGAATTAGGTTAAATGAATATTAATCTGAATGCTCATTAGCTTTATTTTTATGAATAAGATGCCAGTATATAGCTGTACAAGTTATTAATTAACACAATTGAAAAATGAGACTCATGAACACATCATCATTAAGATTTGTTATCATCATATAAGCGGTAAGAAGAATAAAACCTTTCCCGTGTCCATCCACCTGCCATTTATGAAGAAAATATCCCTCCCTTGACACACTTATGAAGGCGCTTTGATGCGCCGACAGCAGATTCATTTTATATTGCCATCTTTTCTGTTGGAATAATGAAAAAGTACAGAATACGATTTTTAAATTTAGATTATTTTTTTAAATGTCTCAAGATTGCTTTGCGTGTGTGCGGATATATATATATATATATATATATATATATATATATATATATATATATATATATATATATATATATATATATATATATTTATTTATTTATTTATATTTCATTAGATCTTGTTATTGTTTTCAGTTCTTATTCTGTCAGGAAATATTGTGGGAAATCCAGGACAATGGGTTGTTGTGACCTGATTGGTAACGTCTCTGTCTGATGTTTGCCAGTCGGGGTTCGAGTTCAGCTGAGACTCGGTAGTGCCATTAGTGTCCGCAACCTTACCATCTTTGTGAGCTAAGGTTGGTGGGTTTGGGGGACCCTATAGGTCTATCTGCTGAGTCATCAGCAGTCACTGCCCGGCCCTCCCTGGTCCTAGCTTGGGTGGAGAGGAGGCTTGGCCGCTGATCATGTGATATATGGTCAGTCTCTAGGGCATTGTCCTTAATGCTACGGCAGTGTCACTGTCTCTGGCCTTTGCCATTCTTGAGCGACCTTTAAACCTTTAAAGTGCGTCCCAGACTACGCCAGATTCGTCTAGTGTATTGCAATATTCGTAGATTACATGACAATATCAGAGACCTTACAGTTGTATTTATGTAGTATGATATTCTGTTATATTCAGGAACTCTGGTTTCTCAAAAAAAAAAAAAAAAAAAAAAAATGCAATCGTTGGAGCTGCTTATTCCGTTTTTTTTTTTTTTTTTTTTTTTTTTTTTTTTTTTTTTTTTTTTTTTTTTTTTTTTTTTAAAGAAATATATATTTTGAAATGGGATGCCATTCTTAGGGCAAATGACGATGTCGGTGTGTCTTGCTTCTCATAAGGCTTGCTGAGAATGTCTATGTCATGAGATTCATGTTATAAAAGCTTCTAGGAGTTATGCAAAGTGGAATCTGGATTTAAATGATTCTATCTTCGATTGTTTTCTTGCTACAAGATGATGATCGGAGGGGGTCTTTTGCGCTTCTTGGTGATTTCATTACGGAAAAGGGAGAGTGGTTAAACTCTGTATCTCCTACTAATCGCCATGGCTTAAGAGCTTTTAACTTTGCTTCTGAATTAGGCCGTGAGAAACTCTTGATAGACTTAGTGTCCATTGATTCCCCTGGTGTTGTAGCAAGCAAGTTGTGGTCCTCCAGTCTAATCATGCCTTATTGTAGTTGATAATAAATTGTGAGCACCATGTTCCTAATGTTTCGTGCTCTTGTAAAATATATATATATATATATATATATATATATATATATATATATATATATATAATATATACATATATATACATATATATATATATATATATATATATATATATATATATATATATATATATATATATATATATATATATATATATATATATATATATATATATATATATATCATGTGTGTATATATAAATTTGACTTAGCCTTGCCATTATCTGATTTTCTTTTTTCAATCTTTCATTAATCCCAATTTTAAAGAACACTGTATTAGAGATCAGAGTTCGTAAACATTTAAATGATTCCACCTCATTAATCCTTTCTCTTTCCATTGCATATTCCGTTGTAATCATCTCTGTCTTTCTCCTATTTATCCTGAGTCCAACCTCATGAGATATATCATGCATTCTGCCAAGCAAGCTTTGCAAATTCTAGAATGGCATTTTGAGTGATCTTTTGCTTTGTAATTGATTACATTTGTATAAAGGGGTTGGCCTATTGTCCTCATAAATTAAAGTCTGGTCAACATGACTGATAGGTATATTCCTTCGTGTATGTTAAAATACAGATTCAAGGAAAAATCATGGTTCAAGGATGATTGTAGACGTGTTTATTTGAAAAAAAAAAATGCTTATTAGATCCGAATTAACTTTGAATTGCTATACTTAGCTAAGAGCTGTTGCTCAAAGTTTATGCTATAAATGGAAAAGAACACTTTTACACTAAAAGAAACCCCTTCTGGTAAAACACAAATGGTGGGCTATTCTCAAACCTGAAATCGTTTGTGTTGTCTATTGTCGTACCTTGCACTAGGTTGTCAGTGTACTATTTTTTCCTGTGATGAAATCGTAAGTGTTACATGTTCTATAACTATGTGATCTGAAGGGAAATGGATTATGGCTGAATGGTTCAGCACTCAGGGTGCAAATTTTCGGTCAGAAAGAATTTTGCTTTGTAGAATTTTTAACGAAAGACTGGGATTAAACCCAGTGTCAGAAATCGTCAACCGAGTAAGCCAGAGTACTTTTTTTATTGTTTTTTTTTTTTTTTCTAATTAAATTGTTACCTTTTTAATGTTCTCAAATACTATGCCACTGGAACTCGTTATTTTTAACTTAATTTATCTTCAGAATAACTTGCACCCAAAGAGATTTATACTGTGCAGGTAAGTCCATCTGCGCTGGCTAGCATTCGAATATGTGCTCTTAGGGTTTATTATAGGTAGGCCAGTGATTCGCCCATGTATTTGTATGCAATTCAAGTTAAATCCCTAATGGCAACTTAAATAATTCTTGCTATTTCGTATACAGTAAAAAGTTATTGCTCCTTAAATCAGTTTGCCTAATGAAAACTCAAAATAATATAATTGATTTAATGCTTATGATAACTGGCTTGAATAATTGCATCGTAAAGTGATACCATCTAATGGCAAGAGGAGTGAAGATAACAAAAATAAGGCCCAAAGAACAATAACTCTTAAAACAATATATAAACCTTTAACATAGACAATGGGTATAATGAACATGATACTTTAAGCCTTGAAAGCTGCGAGTAGTCTTTCAAAACATTTGATGGTAAGATAATGTAGTTTACATTAGTAAACGTCAACAGCCTTCATTATCTCCAGCTCACGTTTTCTTTTTTTTATGTCGAAGTTCCGTGTTCTAGTTCTGTTAGTTTTATTCTTTTTTATGTATTAGTGATCATAATATAAATTTATGAACATTCTAATAATAGTATTTAGAAATTTTTTGTCGTAAAGGATATTCAAAATATCATACATATAACTGAAGTGTACATTTTGTACATATTTAGAAAAAAATTCTGTTTGATTACACACACACACACACACACACATATATATATATATATATATATATATATATATATATATATATATATATATATATATATATATATACACACATACATACAGTATGCATAGCTGTGTGTATTGTATATGTTTATATGTGTACGTTTTTATTATTATCCTGATGTGTATGTTGTTATTCCTGTAAATTTTTGTGTGCAAAAATGTTTATATATGCGTGTAAAACTTGAACATACACATACACGTTATATATATATATATATATATATATATATATATATATATATATATATATATATATATATGTGTGTGTGTGCGCGCGTGTGCGCACGCGCGCGTTTGTTTGTACAGATGTAAATGCTATTTTGTTCATCAAAGGGGAGTTTATAAGCGTGCACTCTTTTTTTACGGC
>NC_090765.1:37267344-37292344 GCF_036898095.1 Palaemon carinicauda
TATTGGATCAGAAATTTTCAGTATACTGTAATATAGCTCTCAGAGTTTGCAGGTATTCTTTATATCTATATCTATCTATCTATATATATATATATATATATATATATATATATATATATATATATACACAGTATATATATGTGTATATATATACATAAATAAATATATATATATATATATATATATATATATATATATATATATATATATATATATATATATATACACACACAGAAGTAATAAATTGTCTACAATGATGCTAAACTGTTCTTTTCTTTATTTTCTAAAGTAGCTGTATGCATATGTAGGATGGCCTTTAAAAACTGCAATTATCAGTCAAACTGAAAATATTAATTTATCCGCTGGTTGAACGATTAATTTGAGGGCTAATGAGGTTGAGTTAGAACAATGTCTTGCACAATCCGATTAACTTCCAGGAAGGTTTATCATTTACTCTAATCATGCTACAGTCGTTATTCCACGCATGCGTATTGTACTTCATATAAATGACAAATTCAGTTATATACTATCTTTCCATATATATTATTGATAATGGACCAAGTAGCGTCATACTATATATATATATATATACATATATACATATATATATATATATATATATATATATATATATATATATATATATATATATATATATATAAACGTATGTGTTTATTTATGTGTATGAATTTAGGCTTGTATGCATATGAATTCTTGAAGCAATGGTTTAAAACTATATCAGAGGTACCCCTTATTGAATATCGGCATACCCCAACCAATTTATTAATCTTTTAGAGGCTTGATAGACCATTATGTATGTATGTACGTTTGTGTATACACACACACACACACACATATATATATATATATATATATATATATATATATATATATATATATATATATATATATATATATATACATACACAGTATATATTTATAGATATAGATATACATATATCATCATTTTTATATCTGGGAATTTGGTTTTTTTTTTTTTTTTTTTTTTTTTTTTTTTTTTTTTTTTTTTTTTTTTTTTTTTACGCTTGAATCTCATTCTAACTGTCTGACCTTCCAGTTCTTTATGGTTACCAAAAAATTAATTTCTTTGTTTGTATGTTACCTAGTGAATATTGAATACACATGAATATCTGTTCAATTGATAAATAGGTAGACAACGTAACAAAGCAATCGGCAATTAGTCATGTCGTCGTAGACTGAAGCATTACGATCCCAGTCTTAATTTTTTTTTACTTTTCCTAAAGAACTAGAAGTTGTTGATAAACAAAGATATTCTTGTGCGCTATGTGGAGGAACTGATTTTTGAAAGTCGTTCGAATTTTTATTCAGAGGCTCATTATGAGATTGTTTTCTTATCATACTGTATAATAGACCTTTTTTGTACCCTCCCATTTTTTCCTTCACAACGCCGTCGTTCGCGTCCTTTTTTTTTAGGATCTCATTTGCTTTCATATTTGTGCTTTACATTGTTCTTTCCGACTCTTTTCGTTTATGGTTCACGTTTATGTTTGGCTCGGCTTGTTTACATTATGACTGCCCAGGAGGTAAAAAGTGAATGCTCTGTATGTGTTACATGCATAATTGTGCTTACTGTGAACGAGATGATGTTTTCTTGGTTTGGTGTGTTCTTGTTGAATTTTTTCACAAGGTGCTCATTTTGGAATTATTTCTTTTATTATAAATTTATTTAGTCAAAAATACCACATCTGAAATTTATACTCTATCGTGTAGAGCTTAATTTTCAGGTGAAAATTTTATATTTTTAAAACCAGATTTAGTTTTTGCATGAATGATTATTGAAGGCCAGAATTTAATACAACTTACATAGATAAAATTCCTATCATGATAATTTTTTTTAACCTAAAGTTTTCATGCTGTTGTTATTGTTACTGTTAGCTCTGTTTTTGTATTGTAAGTTTGATATGGTAATCAGTAATTTATTTTAGCTGTGACTTTGTTATTGTTTTGTGTATATTATTATTATTATTATTATTATTATTATTATTTTATTATTATTATTATTATTATTATTATTATTATTATTATTATTATTATTTTTACTTAAAACACGAAAAGCACAAGTCGAGGAGAATATTGGTGGATGGCCTTCCTGAGTCGAAAGAATTTAATGTTTATTTATAAATTCTCTTAGTTGATCTGACCTCTAAAGTAAACATTTAGTTGAAAAGGGACGTCCTGTTTGTATACACACTTAAGTTAATCTATCTCCTGCTTCCAGCGCATACAGGACGCAGAGAAATTTGTTTTTGCGAAGTTGATACTGTACATATTCTACAAATTAAAACAAATTATTCAAGTAGTGACAAATTTTTTTCGTTTGTTTTGTAATGTAGTTACATGTAAGTATATACGTATGCATGCTGTAAATGTAAATATATGTATGAGTTTGCTTGTATATATATATATATATATATATATATATATATATATATATATATATATATATATATATGTGTGTGTGTGTGTGTGTGTGTGTGTGTCTGTGTCTATGTGTGTGTGTGTCTGTGTCTATGTGTGTGTGTGTGTGTGTGATGTAAGGCTGTGTAAGTTTTTTTATTGTGTGAGCGTAATATTTATCAAATATAGAGCAATTTTATAAGCTTAATGGTGACCTTTCCATTTTGTTAATAAGATACAACTATCGTAGGTGTTTAAAGTCAATGGTATTTCTTTTCTGTCGTATACATTTTATGCTTACGTTGCGTTTGTGGGTCTTAATTGTTTATTGAAAACACCCCCTAATACCAATTAACATTAATGATATATGAGTTTATAGTTTTCATGACACTTCAGAAAGGTTGTATTCCTTTCCGTGATGTTCTCTCTGACTAACATTAGGTATGAACTTTATTTAAAAGCATAAAATCTAACATCGGCAGTAATAGGGAACAACGGGTACTTCTAAAGTAACCCGTTTTTTGTTTTGATCCCATTAATGCCCTGATGATAAAGACTAAAGCTGGGTAAAGTTCCATCCTTCAATTTATTCTGAAGTAAACCTACTAATATGATACCATAATGATATTTGTCAGGCTGTAGTCTTCACAAAGTAGATTCATACTTGTGTCCTGTTAAAAGTCTTTATACAGTTTTACAATAATATTGATATTATTTATGGCAATATTTGGCGAAATGGAAGCTTGGTGGCCAATGTTGTAACGTCCCTGACTAGTGAACGCCAGACTGGGGTTTTAGTCCCGCTCAAACTCATTAGCTTCTTTGGTCACTGCAACCTCACTATCCTTGTGAGCTAAGTATGGGGTGTTTTGGGAAGCCTATAGGTCTATCTAATGAGTCATCAGCAGTCATTGTTTGACCCTCCTTGGTCTTATCTTGGGTGGAGAGGTGGGGTGGGGGGCTTGGGCGCTAATCATATGTATATATGATCAGTCTCTAGGGCATTGTCCTGTTCGATAGGGCAATGTCACTGCCTCTTTCCCCTGTCATTCATGAGCGGCCTTTGAGCTTTTAAACACAGTTCAAATTATCATCAAAATTGCTCTTTAGTTTTTGACGCTAGAAACTAATACAAATTTGACATATATACACTTCAATCTTTTTGTAAACCACCTTCAATATTATTAAGAATTTTAGGTTTCGACGAGACCCGGGAGATAAGAAATGCATGAGCAATTGGGGGTGTCTATGAGGATGTGATCTGGGAGATTTATGGAACATTAGCCTATGTTATGAAGCACTTCGACTTTCTTAAGTATTGAGTTTAAATGACATCTTGGAAATGCTGAAGTTATAGAGGCGTCATACGATTTAAGATTTGTTCCAGGGTAAAATTAGGGAGATTGTAATACGGGAACTCTTGAATGGTGAGGTCAGGGAGTGTAAATTCAAACGTATACAAAAATATGTGTGTGTGTGTGTGAAAAACACATGATTTTGATAGATCTACTAATCTTGATCAGGAATTATAAATGCTGAAATTTTGTCTAACAGTGCTGTCTACTTAAAAAATTCCCATGCAATGCATCCGGGATTAAGAACATCACTGAATTGTAGTAAAGATGGTGCAAACAGAAATGCGCTTTTGGCAAATATGCCATAGTGGATATTTTATCGTCATCCCTCACATAACTAAACAGCATCTCTCTCTCTCTCTCTCTCTCTCTCTCTCTCTCTCTCTCTCTCTCTCTCTCTCTCTCTAAATTAGCGAATACTCTTTCTTAGAAGTGTTTGTTTTAGGAAGCTAAGAAACAAGCCACATTGGAAAACAGAATGAACAATAAATTGAAATTTGTATCTGTCACACGCGAGTTATCGTCTAGATGTTGTATTCTAAAAGTGTCATTGCTGTTTAATAAACAAATGTTTAGAAAAAAGCCTATTAGATATTTACAGTAAAAAGGATATTAAAAGAATAAAGTTTACCGTATAAAATTCGTCAATCTAGAAATGCATTCGTGCAATAGAATTAAAATTCTTTGAAAAGATATCAAAACATGAAACATTCGTTAGAGATGCAGCAGGAAAGGTCTGTCTGCAATGGTAGGGATTACTGTTAAAGATGTTGTAGAATTAAAGATATCTATATAGTATTAGGGATTGTATGAAATGTTGTAGAAAAATCCACGACTTAAAGAAAAATTATAAACTTTAATTTCAGAGAAGGATAACGACCTTCTTTGTGAGACCTAACCCCAATTGAGTGGTGGATTCTAGATCAGTTTCCGTCATATAATTATATAAACCGTCTTGATCATAATAAGCTTTGTTGTTTGGATTTTTGGGATTTTATTTATATTAATCCCATTATGTCTCACTGATACATGGCGCTGACTATTGAAAGTTGCGTGTCAAACAGCAAATGAAATAATATAATATACTTTTGCAAAAATATACATTCCATGAGATACAACAATCCTATAAATGCAAAATACGCTTTTACGTTGAGCTTGATTTGGGTGAAGGTGGTATTCACGAGATATACAGTATAGTGCATCGAAATACTAAGGATAAAATCTGAGATATTTGAAATACACTGAGCTACTGTAAGTTTGTATGAGGATACGATCTGGAGACATGGAACACATCATACTACTGATATTTTGTGTGAGGGTGATATCCACGGGGAATTGAGTACATAGAACGACTGAGGATTTTTATGAAGTTGAAATCCGGGTAATATTGAGAACATTGAACAAATGTAGATTTGTTTTAGTGTTATATCCCGGAGATTGAGAGTGCACCGAACAATTTAGGATTTATGGGAAGGTGATATTAAGAAAAAGTGTAGTTTGGACTATCGAGGAGGGTGTCTGTAAGGCCACTCTGGGTTAAGTAATTTGGACTACACTACATCGAGGCTTTGTGTGGTGATATCAGTTTACTTGGTTATAGTACAATAGTTCAGTTTGTGTAATGGTGATAACTGGGAGCTAGAGAATGCGCATAATTATTTAAGGTTTTTATGGGATTGAGAGCGGATAGATTAGGTATATCCAAATTTTAAAAACTAAATCAGAATGTTTAACTTTGCCACTCCTGATATATCAAATTTACTTCTGTGACCTTTGGTTGCAGATGGCTAAAATAGGAATTTGCTTCTAAAAGACATGTTTTTTTTTTATATACTTTCAGGGTATTTGATTTAATAAGAGGCCATTTGTAACAAAAGAATGATCAAGCCTAAGTCTACCGTATGAAAATGGCACCAGCAAACCAAATGCAGTGAATACACTGCCATTAAAAATCGTTCGCTATATTTGCTCACATGACTTTTCGTTTGAACTCTTATTCGTATTTCGGCGTCAATGACCTTAGATGTCAGGATGTCTTAAAACCTCAAATCAATCAATCAATTAATCTTACTAGTATTATACGATATACACCTCATTACACTTATTCTTGATTCTCGCGTACATACGCAAAAGAAAAAAAGGTCTCACAAACAGTTGATGAACAAAGAACTAATTTTAAACTTATATGAATTAATTTTCACTTTGTGTAACATCTAATATTATGAAAATACAAATCAGTTTTATCTGGGCTGATTATATGCGACACTTCTAATTGCGCTGGCTATATAACAGGTTTTATCTTTAAATGATATGATAATTCTTGTGCAATAGATATATTAAAAAAGTATGAAACTCATCAATGATACTTAGATTATGAGAGGTATATTCACGTTTAGAATAGATATGTTACCACTTATATCACACACAATATGTATAGCCTACAGTATGGACAGGCGTATGCGACCGCACACAAGTACACCATATATATATATATATATATATATATATATATATATATATATATATATATATATATATATAGTATGTATATGTAAGTGTATCTATATGAGTTATGTACAGTTTATGAATGAGCATATGTTATTTTATATTGTTGAAGTATTAAGTTGAACAGTTCAACTCAATATGTAGAATTTTTCGAATATCGTCAAAACGTACGGACTTATGTACATTCATGTGCATGTTTAATTTGACATTGTTTGAATGCATTTATATAAGTTTGTGTGTGCCCACTGCAAATATATAAGGAAAAATAGGAACATTATTTGTAACTGTGAATATATATAAATGATACTTGAATATTAGACTTCCCCCTATTGTTAAGTTCTTAAGCCAAACTGTTTTCAGCTAGATTATAATTCTATCTCCCGATAATAGATATGAGAGAGAGAGAGAGAGAGAGAGAGAGAGAGAGAGAGAGAGAGAGAGAGAGAGAGAGAGAGAGAGAGGTTACAGTTTGAGCAAGAAGAGTAATTGAAGTCCCCCCAGCGGATCAAGGAAGGTATTAGGCAAACGACTTGGCAGACATAATTAAAGATTCTCAACAGAATAATAAACAATATTTTAGGGGGTTGGTAACAGAGAGTCAGACCCTTCCATTAGTTGAGCTGAATTGCTGGGCCCGGTAGTGCCTATTATTGTACTACGAGTCGTTATTATGGATATATTTCATTAATAATAGAGGGAAGTTTGGGCCGCAGCTATTGTTTTCAGCGACAACACGTTACGCTGTTTCTTGGAGATGCTTCGTCTTAGAAATAGTCGGCAAACCTGTGGTATTAATATTAATTTTGTTGGAAATAATAACCGTAAACATTTTTCCATTTACTGATGCTTTTACATTTTTATTTATACGAATTTACCTTTAACTTGCGAAATACTGTATATTTTACAAAGAATGTATGTGTTTCCGCACACACACACACACACTCACACACACACACACACACACACACACACATATATATATATATATATATATATATATATATATATATATATATATATATATTTATACATATATTTATATATAAAATAAATTTATTAAATTTTCAGGGAACATAAGAAATGTCCGACTCTTCTCCTAATATAACCTGACTTAGGACCCGGGGTCTTCTCACCTTTGGGTTCTTGGGCTATCTAGCCTCACCTAGGGCTTAGCGTCCTACTTAACTTTGTATAGTTTCTCAAATAAATTGTGTGAGACTATATTGAAAAAAAAAATTAATATTAGTAACGGAATAAGTTTGAAATTTAGTTATTTTATCACAAAATATGGGTTATTGGTTACATGAAATGATTTGACATAATAACATTGTAGGATGAAAAGCAATACAGAAAGTGGCAAGTCCTGCTAAGATGAAAATACCTAAGTATGTTTTTCTTTGACAACATGCATCTTTTCAGGACTAGATAGTGGGAGAGTTAAACGCAGTCCTTGTTAGTATGTTTTCGAATTTTCCATACATGTTTAATTGTTTATAAACATTGCTTTTTTATGGTATGGGTGGAATAACTAAGTTACAGGAGTTTAACCTAAAAAGAAGTAAGAAAAGGTGTTAAAATGTCAGAGGAACCATAATATACATATCATTCCGATCAGTGGAAGAGGCTTTAATGGATTACAGAGTTTTTGTGATAATATTGTTATAGCAATGTAAGAATAGCTTTAGGTGTTTGAATTATTTTCAAAATTAGCTTTTGCAGCACTATTTGTATATGGTTGACGCCGTGATATGAACGTTGAACCCGAGAAATAAATATGTGATGAAATCAATATAGCAAGTGTTTGATTAAAATATGTGCCTGAAGGCAATGGTGGAAAGAGCGCACTCGCGCACGGACACACAATCCCACATACACGCACACACACATATATATATATTTGTATATATATATTTATATATATATATATATATATATATATATATATATATATATATATATATAT
This sequence comes from Palaemon carinicauda, assembly GCF_036898095.1. NCBI lineage: Eukaryota > Metazoa > Arthropoda > Malacostraca > Decapoda > Palaemonidae > Palaemon > Palaemon carinicauda. The sequence goes on from NC_090765.1 coordinate 37,275,607, forward strand.
ATATATATATATTGTGTGTATGCATGTATGTATTATACGCTTTTACCATCTAAGAATGTTGAAGATGATTGCAAAGTGGAGTTGCCCTTCCGGCTAACAGCAAGTAGTTATTTTATGGGGTTGCATGCCTCGCCCTCTGCCTTGTGATTTTTTCCAGTGTCTTTTTTGTGGCCATCCATTCAAGTATCAACCAAATCCATCTTTGCTTAACATAGGTTTCCAAGCCAGCATCGCTATAACAAACGTATTACTGCTTGAATGGCTGATAGATTGAGAAAATGAGACAATTATAGCTGGGGTGCAGTAGGCATAGGTCAAAGTAAATTGGAGAATGCGTCATGTATGAGTCAGATATGTAGGAAGTTTTTAAGTAAGAAAAAAGCTATATGTGAGCTCTTTTGGAAATATGTTTGAAAAGTATAGATCGAGTGTCTACGAGAGGGAAGATGGAAATATAAAGCGATTGTTTAGCCAGCTTTCCTTTTTGAAAGTTATGTATGAATGTTAAATGAAAATAGAAAAAACGATATTGGGGATGTTGAGAGTAATGGTTTTATAGTACATTTAATATAAGAATTGAAAGGTTAGGAATGTGGAGGTTCATATTAATGATAAAATAATTAGTGTCTGTGGAAAGATAGACAAGAATGTTAGGAGATGTCTTGGTTATGTTGAAAGAATGGAGAACGATAGGTTGAGAAAAATAAAATCTTTAATTTTACAGCGCTAAGGTGAAACAGGAGAGGAAATAGCTGAATATGGTGTGGAAGAGGCAATCAAAAACTAAGGTCCCTCATATCGAGGCACCGCGAAAGTTAATGCAAAGTAAAGGCAAATGGCATTGTATGCAAGTGTTTTGACACACTGCTTTCCTGTGTATTTTGAAAACTTATTTAGGTTTTTAACCTTCAAATTAATGCAGGACTCGGTTCCCACTGTCAATCTTGAAATGTTGAGTAGAATATTAAAATTTAGCCTTTATTAAGAAGAATGCGTTTTGTCATTTAAGCTTTTCGATTTTCACAGATAACAAAGAAGTAAAACAGCGGTAATATCTCTTTTCCAATTATCTAAGAAAATGTGTCTACTTACCCTTTAGCAGCGGAGTTCAACTTTAACAGTTGTTGAATTAGGAACCCTAATCTTGGAAGCACCCCGCTAGTAGCCACTTAGTGTAACGAAGAACATCTCTTCCCTATTTCTTTATAGTACTTTAGCTATATAACGATAGGACCTACGTTTCGTCATTCTGTTAGCCTTTAGTACTTTTATACACCACATCAGAATTTTATATTACTAGAAAAATTCCTATCCCGACATAGAAACGTAATGTAAAAGCAATAGTATAATTAAAAAACATTAGCAACACAAAATTTTTGTTTTAAAGTGTAACAATGAAGAAAATGTATGAGAATAAATTTTTTATTTCAAAAGTGTAAGCAACAATGAAAATTTATGGGAATTAATTTTGTCTTTTAGAAAACATTTTCATCATCTCTTGCGAAAAGATAAGATGTAGGAAATTAAACACAAATAACCAGTATCTTCCTAACATATCCCTCCCGAAACCTTAATTATAAAATATGCATAATCCTTTTCAGATATCTGAAGAAAGGCGAGAATTTTTCAGTTTTGTGTATTTCAGCCGAGTTAATCTTTCAGTATCAACAAAGAGTGTTCACCGGAAGGTGTATCTTCTTACATAGACAAGAAATTGTCCTAATTTTCATGTTCTCTCTCGCCCTTGTTGGGTCCCAAACATCCGTGTATATTTCACGTCTGTCCGATTGTTCCGAGCACAAAATCTGGGGCGAGAGCAAACCTAAAAGGAGAATAGTCTTTTCTCGAAAACAAGAGAGGCCAAAGAAAGTGCGATGGGCGCCCCGAGAAGGCAGAGTAAATAATTGAAAAGGTCCCATGCATTTTTTATAAATGTTTTGTGTGGAGCTGAACAGTCGGGGAGAGGCACGGGGGCAAAGAGGTTGTGGCGGCGTTACCGATTCCTCTCCCTTGACCTCGACTTGGGCTTATCCCCTATTTAACGAAAGCTTGTTTTGTGAATGGATAGAGTCTTGGGCATCGATAACTTAACAGCGAAGTGTTACAGAGAAACGATCGCATCTCAGAACGATTATTTACCTGTACGAAATCGGCCAAGTTGGCGTCTGAGAAATCGGACGCCGCCAGACCATTATTGCAGATAAAGCAGGTATATTGTTGGAGCCAAGTTGAATAGGCGCAGCCAAAGCCAGGGACCTAAAGTGCAATGTTAGAATGAATGTAGTCTCTCTCGTATCTTGGGGTAATGCCAACTTGCTGTTACCAGTGGATAGGACGGTGATGATTTTGTTATAAACAGAGAAGAAACTTTCTTCGAGCTAAATTACCATTTTGTTGGCAAGTAAGCACCTTGACTTTTTTTTACCTCTGAATACGTTGATCTCTTATCGCTATTATTATTATTATTATTATTATTATTATTATTATTATTATTATTATTATTATTATTATTATTGTAAACATACATTCATAGTATCCTGAACAATAAACATCTCTCTCTCTCTCTCTCTCTCTCTCTCTCTCTCTCTCTCTCTCTCTCTCTCTCTCTCTCTCTCTCTCTCTCTCTCCTCTTTTCATTCTTTGGGATGAATTTCAGGACAATTTGAAAGTACAGTTTCAATCATAATATGTTCTAGCCCATCGTTTTTTTTTTTTTTTTTTTTTTTTTTTTTTTTTTTTTTTTTTTTTTTTAATCAGAACTTGCTATAGAGGTATTTGAGAGTATCTCGAAAAATATAAAATACATATTGTAGGAAAGTGGATGAATATGACGGAAATCTCTGTATTAAATATGAGATGAATTTTTGTATATGGTGAATATATCTAGAATTGAAATTTTGCAAACACAGAAACATATATCGATGTTTTAGCATAATACAAACAAAAGAAAATCTTCAAATACATCGAAAAAGAGCGTTTTTATTCTGCTTTAAGAATTAATCGTCAAAATATTCTTTTATTTACAGTTTACCTAGGGAAGGAAACTTTAGAATTTGAAAATAAAAAGCTATTAGAATATATATATATTTAAAGGTTATGTCGAAAGTAATGTGCATATTATCTCACTTGAAAATGCAACTAGTAAAATCATTTTATAAGATGATATGGGGATTACATAAGTTGATAGTTCAAAAGAAGGAAATCTTTTAGAATGCATAGGCGAGAGAAATTGCTAAATATATTCAGATGGATAGGGCCATGATGATGTAACAAGGGCTGTTCATTTTTTCTTTCAAGTATAAAGACAACGACTAAGGAAATAGCCCAAAAAGCCTAATGAAATATGTCATTGGTGAGAAATTCTCAATGTACTAAAGCTGGAGGCTGTTAGAATATATCAGTCACGTTGTCAATAATATGCGAAGTATTTTTCAGATATACCAAAAGATAAATACCAAAAGAAATTGATCTTTCAGGTTTGCTGAATAAAGGTAGTAAGATTTTGAATTAAAATATAATGAAACAACGACTTTTACACGTTGAATCAAAAGATAGATATTGATGTCTGGTATCAATAGGAATGATGAGTTACATATTCCTGTTTTCATTTTACCCGTTTAGAAATATTTCAATATTCTGAGAATTAATATTTGAGTTATCTTGTAAACCTCATAAATTTTTTAACCGAATATATTTTTATTGACAAAAAATAACTGGTACTTGTAAGATATACGGCTTCCAGTATTTTTATATGAAATAAACCCTCAACATTTTCACTGTTATTATTATTATTATTATTATTATTATTATTATTATTATTATTATTATTATTATTATTATTATTATTACAAGTTAAGCTATAATCTTGTTGGAAAGCAAGGGCTCCAATAAGGAAAAATAGCCTAGTGAGGAAAGGAAACAAGGAAATGAATATACGACACGATAAGTAATAAACAAAGATAATAATATATTTTAAGAACAGTAGCAACATTACATTTGATCTTTCATATATAAACTATAAAAACTTAAAAGAAAAAAATATGACTTTTGGCGAACGCAACTATTCAACTATTCTAAAAATTGTGTTGAAGTTTCCAGAATAGCCATCGTATAAACACCAGAATACGGGTATGATAATTGGAGAAACCAATATAATATTTGATACATAGTGTAAAAGATGGAATTCACAAAAGAGACGGCCTACCTAAATTTGGCAAAGAAATTAATATATTTAATAGAAAAAAAATTATCTTTTATAGAAAAAAAAAATAGAAATGAGCTTGAAGTTACTCTTGAGTTTAAAGGAAGAATTCAAATATGATAATGTCAAGACACCGTGTTGTTGTAATATAAATATTCATTCCTCTTTTAGGTCTCTGTGAGAAGATTTTCATAAAAGTTTATTTTGTTTCGTCATATTTAAGGTGTTTGTATCTGCAGGCGGGATAATAAGTGGAGTAAGATACTGAATTTGTTCTAAATCATGTTAAAGTTGGCAACCTTCTGTTTAGAACATGTGTGTGTGTGTGTGTGTGTGTGTGTGTAAAAGAATACATTTTAGGCTTATTTTAATGACGTGGAAGCGTCAGTCTCCTTTAAGAAGAGCTTATCTTTTCTTATGAATATAATTTTTCACCTTAGTTGACTGACATAATTTACCTGCTTCTTACGCACCTGCTTATTACCTTCATTGGCTCTATATGTTTGAAGAAATCTTAAATTGTATTGCCTTCTTATAATGGACCTGTCTTGAGGGAAAACAACGGTGAGGAATTTGGGGGTCGCCTTTCGTTCGGGCCTTTGTTACTATTTTTCCTTGTCTATGTTCTGATGAATATTAAAAGTATCACTTAACGCTAAACAGTATGTTTTCTAATCAGATTCAATGTCATAACGTTTTATTTACTTTCAAATAGATCATTTTAATGTGTTGCGTTTAATACTTCCATAACAAGTTTTCTCTGCATCCTCCTCTTTCACTCTTCACATATTAAGTTTTAACATCTAAGTTATCTACTTGGTCAGTATTTTGGTCTTTGAATTTGTTTCTTTCGAAAGGATTTGACTTTGGTCTGGGCTCAGTCATTTGATAGTAGCTGGGTATGTTACTTCGTTGCTTCAATCACCTGTGCTGTGGTCCTGAATTTATTTGCGGAGTATGAGTCCTTGCGTAGAGAACTTTTCTTATAATGTGCAATGTGTTCTCAGTAAGCGCTTATGTCATGAATATTTGAGGAATCCACTTTAACAAAATCTAGATTTGCAAAGATCTTCAAGCTTTAGATTGGATCCAGACATGCAAAAATGGGTCTAAGAGCATCGCCTATCTCAAAAGTACCTTCTCTCGCACATCCACAGACAGGTTATCTCCCCCAAAGAGCAATCCGCCCCCAAAAAATGTATTTCGTAATAATCTAAGGAACATAAGACATTGAAGATTTAATTCATTGGCTATAAGTTAAAATTATCAGGTTAGTTTCGTTTTATTAATGTATTTGTACATATGTTAGTCTGTACATGTGCATTTCCTCGTTTATAAAAAAAAAAAAAAAAAGACAAGAAAAAAAAACCACGTATACGGTTTTGTGAGGGCGAATAAGGTTTACATCACAAGGGGTCTGTGTTTATATATCTATATATATATATATATATATATATAGGCTATATGTATATATATATATAGGCTATATGTATATATATAATGTATATTTATAATATATATATATATATATATATATATAGGCTATATGTATATATATAATGTATATATATATATTTATATATATATATATATATATATATATATATATATATATATATATATATATATATATTGTAAATTCTTTTGTTGAATAGTGATGGTTTTCATGTAAGTTTATAACGTTTGCCTCTGGGTGTGCATTAGCTTAAGTGAACATAGACTTCATATGCATGTGCATATATGTATGAACATAGGTATAGCAATTCATTAAATCTAACACGAGTTTCAGTCGTTTTCTCGTCGATGAGCCTGGAGCAATGGCCGAGGCGATGCATTTGTAATGTCCGAAGAACACACACACAGGCACCAACCGCTCGAGAACTAACAGCAGGTCAAGGGACCTGAGAGAGAGAGAGAGAGAGAGAGAGAGAGAGAGAGAGAGAGAGAGAGATTACAGCTAACGGCCTCTTGCCTTTGATGATTTTGGGGCCTTCTTGATGACGGCCTCTGTAGGATCCTCACAGCATTTATGTATATACTGTAGTTAATACAACTGGGGATAGTGGTTGTTGTAGATGGAGGAATTAGCCAAGGCAGATTGTTCTCCTGTGTGCCAGGAACTGAATCAACATTTGATCTTGGTGGTATCGGTTTTTGTATTTACTTTCTGAAATACGAATAGTCAATTCTTACGTCGCTGAATTCAGTTTGCTATTCAACAAACACTGACATTTCTTATATTTGTTATTCACAAAATTCTCTTTAGAATTTTGTTTGTTCTGTTTTTTTTCAAGTTTTATTCCCGTCAAGTTATCACTTTAATTTTTTGTGATTAGTTTTGCCATATGAGTTTTAGAAGCCTTTTGTATTATTAAGGAAACAATTCTTTGTTTTCTTGATAGTATTATGTTTTTATTTCAAATAAGGATTATTTATGGTTGCTAACTGGATCTAGTAGATGGGGGTTTAAATTGCCTATAACGCCAAGCACCCTCTGAAGTAAATACTTTGTGAGATGACATATTTCCCCTTGCAGGGAAATGAGCATGTGTCATTTTCTGTTATGAAATTTTTTGGTCTTAGACGAGGTGAGAACTATTAGAAAATATAAAGTACTTTTTACATAGCATCTCCAATGTATTTGAACGAAGTTAATGGAATAAATGTCATGGGTAAAATATCAATAATTGAAGTCGGTAGGTGTATTAATATTAAATAAGATAACCCACAATGTATGACAATTGTGTATTTTAATGTATTTTAATATTCAAACGTTACACCGTGAAATTTATGACGAATAACTTTCACAGGCTGAAATATAAAATTTAAAAGTTATAGAGTCCATTTCTAGATAAGAAATTTCTAGTTTCTTGATAGAGCCTGTCTCCAGTTGAATCAGGCAGTGATATGCACTTTATCATTAATTTCAGTTCTTAATGTCTCACATTACCACGTTGTGTTTCTAATATTTTACTTCATAATATACAGTTGACCCTTCAAAGTAAAGTAAGTTCTTTAGCAATGGTACTATGAAGTGATTTAAAAGGAGACTTAGAAAAAAATATATATTTACATTCCTAGAGTTAATACATTTTATGTAAGATCGAAAGAATTTAGTGTTATTGACGTTGGATCTTTCATAGAATTGAGGTTTCAATTTACTAGATTCCATCTACAATATCGTACCAGTTTGAGTTGACAAACGAATAAAATAATTAAAATTTTCTTAGGGAAGGACATTCATAAATATATTATTTTTGTTGCTTTCTTGTTATTAGTGTTGTTGTTAGCTTGAAAAAGACAATTTCTGGCGCTTCGGAATGTTTTGGATGATCTTCGCTGACGTATATTGGACCCCAGCTGCATTTCTTATTTATTTTTTCCCTGCTGTGACCTAATTTTACAACCTCTTCAGCCTTTCTCATTATTATTATTGTTATTAATAATAGCTATGTTAAAAAATAGTAATAATACATTGGAAACAACTTGAAATGTCGCCTTGATATAAATGTACTTACCATTTGACCGCTTTCCCTCGGAATATCCCACATTGTTTTGTCCGTTTGCCTTACGAATTTCACTTGAAAACCGCAACTTTGCTAAGTATTACCCTGAGAGCTATGATTTGTTTCTCGAAATCAACACAACAAACTGCACCCTTTCGATATTATTTGATATTCGTTTTGAAGGATTTCGGAAGTTATGTTCGACAACGAAATGGGTCAAGTACTGACTTTGTTGCTTTTATTCGCAATTGCAGCCAATAGATAGTAGAATTTTTCCTTTTCTTTAAACTCCCACTGTTGTAATGTTAATCGCAGATCATTCAAGTTTGTTAAGTAATTTGTTCAGTTTGTTATGTCAATCGCAGATCATTCAGGTTTGTTAACACTAGTTTTCTGTGGACTGTTATGTGTTTGCCATTTTATTAAGTCTAGTTTCCATAATAACGTATTTCAGATGTCTATGGAATTCATTTGCTCTTTGATATTTATGTTTTTATTAATTACATTTCTAAATTCCTTTCGTTGATGTTATTTCTTTGCAAGCCCCCATTATGGCATCCTCCCCTCACCCCCCCCCACCCCAAAAAAAAAAGAAGAAGAAGAAAAAAAGAACATTCTGCACTTAGTAACAACATCAGACTTGGACAACAATTTTAAGTCCTGGACCCTCTGCCAGACCTGATATCTAAACTTTGACGACGAAAATTATAGCAAGATACCATGAAAAATAGGGGAAATCAGCTTGGAAAAGCTGCTAAGTTAACATCTCGGGTATGAGAGTCAATTCATCTCTAGAAGTTACCGCATGAAATTGAAGTCCAACTCATATAGCTTCTCTTGACAAATAATAGAAGAAAGGGGAAACTTTTTCAACAATGATCTCAATTGCCTTGACAAAAGACACGTGCATAAATTTATACCTCTTTCAATAATCAGGTAGAAATTGAGACAAAAATGCCAGACAGCACATACAGCAGGGTATAGAATAAAATAGCTTTTGCAATACCAAGGAGGTCCCACAAAATGTTCAGTGATAGAGTTTCCGTGATTTATATATATATATATATATATATATATATATATATATATATATATATATATATATATATATATATATATATATATGTGTGTGTGTGTGTGTGTGTGTGTATATATATATATATATATATATATATATATATATATATATATATATATATATATATATATATATATAAAATTTTAGATTCCAGAATGAGTTTATTCAAATAAAAACAAAATTTTTTAAAGGTTGGCAATAAAGTTTTGTTGATAAGGAAGGCTTTAAGGTTTAGGTATTGACCGACATAGAGATTCAGGTTATTTTGAAACTGGTAATCATTCATTTATCCCTTGTTATTTGTTTATACATCCATTTTACAAGTTGTTTCTTGCCAGGTTTTCTAATTAATTGATTAAAGATTTTCCTTCACGAGGCTTGATGTGATGACATTTAGAAGGAGACAATTGTACGCACTTAGATAAGAAAGTTATTATCAAAGGGTGATTGTGGATGCTATTTATTGAGTATGTAGAACGTTCTACAGATTTCTCTTCAAAAAGAAGATAGATTCTCCCTCACCCTATACACTAATATGTCGTTAAAATGCTGAAAATATGATAAAGGTACATTATGACAAAGCTGTGAATGAGTTTACTTGATAACATCATTCATTATTGGAACGAATCGTGGGAAGAATTTTGACCATTTTAAAGAAACGTAATTGATTATTATAAAAAAGTGAGAGGAAATGACAAAAAATGCGTATTGTAACGTTCCTAATTAACTTGCTCCTTTGTCTTCCATTTCCACTTGAACTGTAGTCCGCTCGCTTTTCTGCTTTATACATTCTCTGAATTTTAGATCTGGTGATCCCGATGGCCTTTCAAAAGTAACATGAAGGGAAATCTGAGGAACATGATCATTATAACTTGTACTTAGGCATAGGTCAGTGCGTACCTTCGTCTTATTTCAGATGCCATGCCATCAAGAATATCATACGCAGTATGGCTGAAGAATGGGGAGAAAAATCCAAGTGAAATATAGGCTCACTTTTGCTTCATTATATTTTATCAAAACTGTATCCGTTACTGCGTGTATTAATGATAATTACTATATTGCCATTATATGCAGATGTATTAATTTATTCCTACTTTACAAATTTAATATACCTAATATTGTACGTAGAGTGATAGGTCAAGGATAGAAATTTATGCAGAACTATACAAAATATGATTCTGAAACTATAATCAATGTAAGAAACATTGTTATTCTGAATGTAATATACCCTACCATGCTCCTTATTATGTATAGCTTAATTGTTACTCCGTTTCACACATTCAGCTCATCCATAAATCTGGTAGTCCAACTGTAATAGAAAAGGTAGAAGTATCCCCCGAAAATATATTATTTCATAGTTAATAAATGCCAGTATCTATCGTTGCCAGATTTTTACAGACTTTTACGCAATAAAACGCTTTCAGCAGTTAATATGGCTAATGATTTTTTTTCCTATTGGAAAATCAACCTTTAGATTATTATTAGTTACATGTACTGTAGATGTTTACCAAAAATTATACTGATTGTGAGATTTATATAGCTTTTTAATTATATATTGACATCTAAATATAAGCTATAATTTATATGAATTCGTTATTAGAAGGTAGGTCCTTATTCCTTTACTTTTCGTCAATAGATGCGAGAAACTATTTTATTAAGTAACCAATTTTGTAATTTTTTTTATAATTCCTTTGTATGTTTATCGTAGTTACGTTGATTGCTCAATAATATCTGAAACTTAAAAAGTATCGAGACTTTTGAGGGATGAAATTAATACCTAAAAGTGGCTCCAAGAACAAATACAAAATTCATAAGAAAATGAGCTCTATTGGCAACATCTTTATGAGTTTACTCATTACCCAAGTAATCGAAACTTGATCTCTCAAATATTAGGGAATATTTTAGCAGTTGTCTTTTCATTTCATTTAAACAGAGGAAAAATGTGCGCATAGCAAACGTCATTATGTTGATATTAGTTTCTATTACCTTTAAATCAATTCAGGTTGGGAGCCCTCCTTCCTGTGTGTCTTATTTGCCTAACTATTCTGATAATTGAACCTGTTGTATTTTTACAGTCCTGTTGTTATTAATGTTCGGTGTTTTTTCCCTCGCGAGAAAGTAAATCTCCGGATATGATTTTCATATGAAGAGCTTTGCTAATACGAAAAGACCCGAAATCAAAAATGCAATCATACGATGTACCTGCAGAGATGTGTGTTGTTTAAGCCTCTTTACTTTCGTTCTGTTCAGCTCCCAATTAGGGTTATTGGAGCCGGACACACGGACGCTGCTGTTCAGGGTCGCTTCGTCTGTTCGATAGGGACCGACCGCCCACGTCACTTCTCATTATTTCTCTTTTAATTTTTAAGGATTTTTCTTATACGGCAGAAAAGAACCATATTATTTAAAATGTTATATTATTTTTATTTCATTTCATTTGTTAATTTTGAATTGTGACATGGCGTTGCATAAACAGTCGTGAAGATGCATCTTGTGATAAAGGTAAATCAATCGTAATTGAAGTAGATACATGTGAGCCTTATAATAATCTTTGTTAATATTAAATATGCACACTTACACACATACAGTACACACATTTATATATGTGTATACATACATATATATATATATATATATATATATATATATATATATATATATATATATATATATATATATATATATATGTGTGTGTGTGTGTGTGTGTGTGTGTGTGTGTGTGTGTGTGTGTGTTTAATGAGAATCGTAGAAAGTTAAGTTAACATTGTCTTTTATTTGTGGCTAGGATTTTCATCTAGCTGCACTTGGAGATTAAGTTACCAGTCAATTAATTTGAATATTTTCAGTGCCCAAAACAGTCGATATTCCTGCAAGAAGAAAATAAATGATTAATTGTGCATTTCTTGTCTTAATTTAATTTTACATCTTCGATAAGTTATATCTGATATAAATTTTAATTAACGTTTCACTACCAAGTTCAAAGTGAAGTGAAGATAGAGCGATGGCAAAGTAAATGTCCCAAGATTATATGTCATCATTAGACGCAACGGCGCTGGGGTAATGACTTCGTGAATTTATCCATGTTTCGTGTATTTCTTATGTATTATTTCTCGAAAAAATAGAGAGATTACATCATACACGCCATCGGTAAGGTCTTCTCTGTTATCGCCTTGTATCTAATCCACGGAGCTAAGCCGAGGGGATATATATTATAGCGTGCGTAATGGCAGATAAGTGCGGCCAAATACCACCGCAATAAAGCCTTTTCTTCAAAGAGCAAGTAGACAGCATAATTAAGAAAACGGAGAGAGAGAGAGAGAGAGAGAGAGAGAGAGAGAGAGAGAGAGAGAGAGAGAGAGAGAGAGAGAGAGAGAGAGAGAGAGAGAGAGAATACAGAAAACCTGACATGAAATATAAAGAATGCAATTTGCAATTATATTTGAAAATAACTTCTTATGTGATTTTATGCTTTATAGCCTCCTTGGGTTTAGCGGTGGAGCTAGGATAGGGGTTGGGAGAGGGGTAAGAGACGCGATGGGAGCATTTATATATATACTGTATGTACATCTTTTATACCTGACATGCGAAAGCAGGATTTGCATGACACGACCCAAGGTAATAACATTGAGGCGTATAATATTAATGGTGAGTGATTAAGCTGACTGTAGCATATATAAGTATTTATACATACTTCTAAAATTGTCTATTCAAGTACGTGGTCGAAGGTCTTGCGTGCAACAAGCCCTTGAAGTGTGCGTGTGGATTTGCTTTGCAGATAAGAAAAAAAATAAAAACTTAATATTTATTCCTATTTTAATGGAGTGGGAGAGTTCTTTCGTGTTCTTCATTGCAGTTACGCTTTTTAATTCTATTCCTCTTGTGTTCTTATTCTTTTAGTCATATTTATTTTCACTGTTGCTTTCCTGGCTCTGAACGAGCTTGTTTAATTTTTGTTCAATTACGTTTCATTAAAAGGTCTTACTGTTCTATTCATATATTTTAGGCGTATATATCCTTATACTTTTATCCTCCTCAGTAAACGTTGTTTTATTCTTAAGGATGTCGAAAGTTCCCGGTGAAACGGATTATTAGATTGATGAATTTCATGACTTATTCTTGGTGGATATTTTATTCATGGAGGCGTGGCTGGTTTTCAATTAAAGTTTTATAATTCATGAATCCGGGTGCATGGAAGCAGAAGTGGTCTTTGATAAAAACAGCAGCCGTTAGTTTGTCAATTTATAAACTTCTAGGGTGATCACACAACGTTCAAAAACCGGTTTTTCTTATTTTTCGTTTAGAGGATTGCTAATTATGTTTCTAAAAGATGTTCTTCGGCATATAATGATAGCTTAATAATTAAAAGAACTAGTTTTGGTGAGAACGAAAATTGATGTGGTTTTGGCAAAGGTGATTGCATGTTTGTTTATTCACTAAAAGGAATCGAAGTAGATAGTCTTATGTAAATATTTGTTAATGATTACTATGTTGCTTCATGCCCTCTCTTTATTCTGTAGAGTGTTATTTACGGGGAATGAGTTCTTGCACAGAAAAGTTGTCCCCTAAAGAGCTGAAATACAATCATCTGCACGCTATACACCTGGCTATCCCAGATCACATGCTTAGAGCTCGCTCTCTCTCTCTCTCTCTCTCTCTCTCTCTCTCTCTCTCTCTCTCTCTCTCTCTGGTCAGTACAACCCCACGCAGTGCCGTATAGGTATTACTTGATAGTCTTAGTAGCGTTTGTCGGGCCACTAGCTGCACTACCGCCTCTTTTATCTCATTTGGCTGTCCAGCCTCTTTTATTGCAGAGTTTTTTTTTAAGTTGGTCATGGGAACTAAATGGCCTCCCAGGCCCCAGAGCCTGGTTTTATAGTCCAAGTTCATAAATCAACCAATGTCTCTCTCTCTCTCTCTCTCTCTCTCTCTCTCTCTCTCTCTCTCTCTCTCTCTCTCTCTCTCTCCGCTATTATGTAGTTTCTAATGTTTTACCTCCCGTTTGTTGAACTGCGTCCTACTCAATATCGTAACAGCATATTTTGATAACATCTGTTGCTTAAGAATATAGCCTTAGCACAAAAAGTACTTTGATTAATATATAGACAGATGAGGAGATTAATCTATAAGTCATCTCACACGAACAGGGACATTAATTTATGAACTGATATAAAGATAAACATAATGAATGTGTCAGCATTGTTGTGAAATTTTTTTTATTAGAATTTACAGTAACTGATATTCAGTCAAGACTTCAATTATGGATTTATGTATTTTGGAAGACTTGATATTTTGATCAAAGGGCGAGAAATTTCATAAGAGCAAGGTGCAATGCCGCAAACAAATTTAAATTCTTGTTTTTACCAATTTTATTAACTCAAATGTTTATTTAAAAAAGTTGAGTATTATTTACGGCTGTAGTGAAGTATCGAATCTCTAATAAGTATCGTGTCTATTAGTAATGACGTTATTATGTTCCTTGTCCTTCCAAATTTGTAAGTTTTCTTTAACTATTAATGTGTAAATAGCTAAAGCCTTTTTTCCTTTGTTGCAGAAGAGAAGAAAATATGCAGAAAAAATTAAAAGTGTTGCCCTGAAATGGTAAATGCTACAAATTCTTTAGCATTTAATGAGAATATATATATATATATATATATATATATATATATATATATATATATATATATATATATATATATATATATATATATATACAGTATATGTGTGAGTGTGTGTCTGTCTGTATTTGTGTGTGCATGTATGTATGTATGTATGTATGTATGTGTGTGGGTGGGTGTATAACGGGCATGTGAGTCCGATTATATAATTTTCAAGATTAAAGTACTAACTCCAATCAGTCTTTACACCTTTACTTACGTGGCTATGATACATATAATATACTTATCACGTGCCACGTCTCTGCAAACACGTACACACGTATATATAGTGTATATACACATGTATATTCATTCAGGTAAGGTGAAAATACATTTTGATATCGAATTCACTCTGCCACGGGATCACAGACCCGTGGAAATATTCTTTTTGTGATCAGCACCTCTGCACAGCTTAGCGTCGAGTAGAGATGAAGGTAGACGGCTGACAAGACCACCATCCGTCTCTCTCTCTCTCTCTCTCTCTCTCTCTCTCTCTCTCTCTCTCTCTCTCTCTCTCTCTCTCTCTATCTATATATATATATATATATATATATATATATATATATATATATATATATATATATATATATATATGTGTGTGTGTGTGTGTGTGTGTGTGTGTGGGTGTATACTGTATATTGAACGAAGGAGAGAGTATGTATGTATGCTTGCTAAAATATATCATTCCATCCATTTCATACAGAATCAGACGTTAAAATCGTGATGGAGACTCCACAAAGCAATGACAACAGATAACTCTACAGAGCCCATATAATTTCCAAATCCTCGGTGTTGTTTCTGTGAACAGACCTTCAATCATCAACTGTACTCTTTCAATCAACACCCTTCCCTGCACTCTGGCAAGTATACTCGCCAAACGTGTTCCCCCTGCAATTCTTACACTCACCTGTATCAACTTTTCCCTCATGGAAATTATTCCTCTTTACTAATACTCTTGGATCTCTCCCTTCCATCAAACATACTTTGCATACCCTAGTCGTTTATTGCAGCGTTGTCTGTTTGTGTATTTGTGACGAATAAGATTGACTAATGTCTACGGCGCCTGGCGGACAGGGTGAGATAGTTCGGTAAAGAAAGGAATTGCAAGAATACAGACCATCATAAAGCGAAAGAGAGAGAGGAGGGAGAGAGAGAGAGAGAGAGAGAGAGAGAGAGAGAGAGAGAGGAGAGAGAGAGAGAGAGAGAGAGATCTGTTTAATTAATTTTTGGCCCTAAGACAAAATCGTCTCTGAGAGTTACTCCCTTAAGAGTAGAATTCAAGTGAAATATTGAACAAGATTGATAAGGCGTATAAATACATATAATATAAACTGACAACTAGAATTGGTACCTTTGCGGTGACATTGCATGATTAAAATCAAATTATCTCTCCCAGTAGAAAATCATCAAGAATTTTCCGAGAATTTTTTTTCTTTGTTAAACTTTTATATACGAATGCATTGATGACCATTTATGATGAGCTAAACCGCTGCCAAGTGTCATAACCGATTATTTAGAAAATTATTTATTACACTTGCGAAGTATGTATGCTAGGCAGTGTCACTTAACCAAAAAGATGATAATAAAAATTGTGGGGCGTTGGGTGTTGGTGGTATTAGTGAGACAGTTAAAAAAAAGAATAGTAGAACAGTTAAAAATGGAGAATGTGGTGGGACACGAATTCATTGCGCGACGATTGCCTGTGAGGAGTTTATAGCATATGATGAAATATGTATTCCTTTATGACCCCAGGTCATGTAACTTTCCTGCGTGGCAAATGAATAATCTACGATAGTGCCTCAATTGTGGGTGGGCGTAACGCGTCCCTTTTGTTTTATTCAAGTTCCAATTTTCTTTTTGGTCGGACAATCAGGCACTTCCATTCGTAAAGACTTATGCATTACTGCCGTGTAAGGAGCTAAGGAAGGCAGAGTTTACGAGCTGCATTATGCTTCTAAGGTCTTCAAGGGCGAACACAAGCATCCAGAAGTATGTTTCCACGGCTAAATATAATTTTCTGAAGACCGAGCTTTAATTCCTTATGTAATTCATTTTCGTCTCTTAATAATTTGAACGTCTTTATAAATGAAGACTGAGTAAAGCAGCTTAGGTCTCTCTCTCTCTCTCTCTCTCTCTCTCTCTCTCTCTCTCTCTCACTCTCTCTCTTCTCTCTCTCACTCTGGGTACAAAACGAAAGCGTCCAAGTTTTGCTTATATATTAATCAGTGTACCTAATACTTTAACAAGTATATACACGTGTCTTTACACATGTAAGTAAAAATGAATGTATCTCCATGCA
>NC_090765.1:37299844-37312344 GCF_036898095.1 Palaemon carinicauda
ACCAATCTCTTTCTCTATAAGAACAAACCATCTTCGAACACTGGATTTATCCTTCTACTTGCACCAGCCTTTTCACTATCTCGTTTAACGTTTCATATCAGCTTCACATTTAACATTTCTGCTTTACTTTCCATAAAGTACAATTGGCTACCTACTACCTGATTGTGTTGAAGAAGCCCTGTAATCATGGCCTTTCAATTATGCAGCTAAATATGCAGATATCCAAAGGAACGGAAAAAAGGACTCTAATAAACATATTTAGACTACATGTGTGGGCGAGGTATTAAAAGAATTTCAAGTACGTTATTCGAAAGTTGAGTTATAAATTTGATTTATATATATATATATATATATATATATATATATATATATATATATATATATATATATATATATATATATATATATATATATATATATATGTGTGTGTGTGTGTGTGTGTGTGTATATATATATATATATACATATATATATATATATATATATATATATATATATATATATATATATATATATATATATATATATACATATACATATACATATGTGTGTGTGTTCTGTAATTGTAGCAAGTAGTTTTTGCTTTAGATTATATTTTTTTCCAATGACATTGTGCTTGCACTTTTTCTGTATTTGTGGTCATGTTTTTTTTAATAGAAGTTATATCCAAATTGTGTAAACGTAATTAGTTTTTGTTGAATGTTTTAAAAGCATGACAAGAACTTTTTCTTATTAAATTATTCACGTTAAATATGGCCACGTGAAAAGTTTTGGATCATTGGTTTACGATTTTTTTCTGTATAACTTATTTATATAAACCCCAGTATTTGAATAAATAGCGAAAGTCGGCATTTGGCCATATAGCTTTTTTAAACCCCATTTTAAGCTAAATCATGAAAGGGAAATTTGTCCATTCACGTTCGTTGATGCATTTTTTACCAAATCGTTTAATAAAGGCATTTCCAGATAGTCATCATTGTCAGGTAGTAACGTCGTTTACAACAACATATTGAAGAACCAAGAAGGGGGGCGGTTTTACTGATGATACTCGCAAAATGTACCCAAGTCTTAAGCCATTACCAGCAGTTGTTCTCATAAATAGCAGACATATGACAGGCATTGAATCGCCTACTTATACGTAGATAAATATATTTTCACTACTGACTTCTGATGAATGGAAATAGGGAACTGAAAGCTATAATGATAATCGTTATTGGAGTGATTTATAATTCAGGAGGTCCTTTGGCTAGAATTCAGCAATCTTTCACTCTCCCTGTCTCTCTTGCTCACATGCCATAAAGTTTTCAGCGTCAATAATGGTCGAGTTGATTAGCTGGCAAAACTAGTAAATTATTTATAACTCCATGAGATTTGTCCTAGAATAATCTCCTCATATTTGATATTGATACACGACTTTAAAAGTTCAACTTCATCGATCAGTAATAATAATAATAATAATAATAATAATTATAATAATGATAATAATAATCATCATCATCATTAATTGCCCACGTATTAAATTTGTTTCCATTTGATATTGATACACGTATTTAAAAGTTCACCTTCATAAATCAATAGTGACAATAATAATCATTAATTGTTCATGTATTAAATCTTCTTCCATTATTTTCTTTAACTCGCAATAACCCTGAGTTAGCAAATGCTCATATAGCCAGAAAAGCGCAGTGTTCCCATAATACAACTTCTGTTTTAAATTTTATAATTTACGAAATTTAATTTCTTAGATAAATTTGGGAGAGAATCAGAATAACACAATTTAGTAGATAGGAAATATCATGATGTCTTAAGTGAAGTTAAAAGCCATGCAAACGGAACTAACATTTGTCACATTGTCATTGTGCTAAAATCATCTTATTTGCCCTGAGCAAAGTGACTTTTATAGATATCACATCTATTCTTATGCATATAACCTGGTGCCGCTTGAAATTATCGGACTTTTAATATCTGATGCATTAAAAATCCTAGAGTATGTTAAATCACATTCCATACACATCATTTCGTGTGTTGCTTGTAAGCGATGTTTATGGGTCTTAATTCTTCGATGAATCCATATTATGTGTGTTTTAATTTTAACAAAAGCGGAACTTGTCTTGAGCGACTCATCAATGGGGAAATTAATACTCCAGAAAATAATTTTGCTTAATGTAAATACAACAGGGACATCTATGTGTTTGTAAAAGCCTAATGGTGTCAAATAATGGAATATATAATTTGAAAAAGATTATTGCTATTATGCAATTGAGTTTGGCATTTAAGACTATTTATCACTGTTTTCTTTGGAGTTTTGAAAAACACGGAAATAAGAGTCGTGAATCTCATGTTTCCTGCACTTTCCTCCGTTTCTTAAGATTATGAACATTGTATAGTTACGTGACATTTTTAGTCCATGGATTGTTAATATTATCTACTAATATTTTGATATGCTATGCAAAAAATTCTTTACTTAGGGGGTCTGCATTTTTCATGAATTTGTTTCCTTTTTTGACAGAATTTTATTTCTTATAAAGATAATAGTGAATCACTAAATGAGCTTGTTCATTACGACTTATATAAGCTGTTTTGCCCCACGCAATTTTTCATACTAATCTCTCCATTTTTCTCAATGTATTTTTTATATTGTAATAATTCTGTATCTAAATAGATATTTTTTTTTCTAGATATTATTTGTGTAACATGGTTGTGGTCATTCGTTTTAGCTAATTTTTTCTTGAATTTTTGTTTCAAAGATCTTTGCATATATAACCTGAGTGATGGTCTTATCTTTCTTTTAAATCTATCTCTTCCTTTTAATAACTCTATAATCCATCTGATTCAATATGGCTTTAAAGATATTAATTTTGAATTGTTCATGGATACCTTCAAACGGTAATTTTGAATTGGACTGAAATTGATATTATAAGTTTTGGTATTCCTAACCTTATGTCTTTAGGCAAGGATGAGAAGGAACGTACAATTCGCCATATGTTCGGATTATCAGCGAATCTGGAAATGTGTTATCTTTAATGAAAAGTATATTGATTGTTGGTATTATTTTTAAGGCCACTTGCATATTTTTTCACTAGGAGGTTCATCATTCGTTGATTATTATTGATATAAGTGTTATTAAAAGGTCAGTCAACAATTAACTTCTATCAAAATGTGATATTTAGGTACATCCAAATGACATTAGCTAAGAGCATTATTACCCTGTGCTCAAAAGAGCAGATATAGATAGCTAAGAGTTACGAACCTCTCAACGTTTGTACCATGTAAATAATTATGAAAGCTCTTCTAAGGAGGCTAGTGACTATACATCTGTGCTCATGTTGTTCTTTCAAGTAAAACGTATTTTATGCAAACAAACGCGATCGTTGGGAAGTTTAGTCATTGCACAATCTTATACCGTGGATTATGAAAATCATGGTGATTACAATATGTAAAGTAAGGAAATTGAACATAAAAATGAATTTCTCTAGTATTCTTGAGAAGAAATTAGGAAAATTACCGTAAGGGTATCTATTAATAGAGTGAATTAGAATAACAAATGTCATTGAATATCGCCTTTGGAATAATGTGGAGTAATTTTTTTGGTGAATGTGAACGCTTGGAAATTAAAGAGTAGATGTGTAAGTAACATGAATGACTAAGATTAATTAATGACTAAAATTGGAAGAGGTGGAAGATACATCTTGTGTAGAGATTCTAAAAAGGCTGAATTAGGGAAAATTCAATAAATTCCGCCATAGCTTCAAAGGAAGTTTTAAATTTCTGAGCGAATATAGCACGTGATAAAACCAGCAATGATTCCACACTGGTTAATATTTCCCCTCCCTTCCAGTGTTATAACTTAACGACCAATTTTCCTGTTCATTTGAATAGTCCTCGGTGAAATAAGCTATCAATTTCTGTTTATTTGGATATTTATCAATCAAATGGGGCATGTCTGTCAAATCCAAGTACCGCTCCATAGTACTTTTTCCACTTGAATCATCTGAAACAGCTGTAGACAAGAATGGAACAAATGCTTTCTTTTCCTTCAAAATTCTATTCCTGAAGACTAGATAATTTGAAGAAAGTTTGAAAAGTATTGCCGTGAAACAGTTGCTGCTACAAGTGCTTTAGCAAATAGTGAATATTGCTCAAAAGAAAGACTATCAACGAAGATATATATATATATATATATATATATATATATATATATATATATATATATATATATATATATATATATATATATATATATAATCATCAGCCGTAGCTAGTCCACTGTAGGCAAAGGCCTCAAGACCTGTCATTCGTGCCAGTTTATACCCACTTGAACTCGAATGAGGGAGAAACATTTGGATAGCAATTATTGAATATTGCTCAAAAGAAAGACTATCTATGAAGAATATATATATATATATATATATATATATATATATATATATATATATATATATATATATATATATATATATATATATAATATCATCATCAGCCGTAGCTAGTTCACTGCAGGACAAAGGCCTCAGACATGTCATTCCTGCCAGTTTATACCCACTTGAACTCGAATTATGAAAAAACATTTGATGAGCAATTATCTGATTAGAAAATAAGAATAGGTTTATGTATTAAAAAGAATATATATTTTCGGATAATTGACCATTACCTTAACTCTTAAATGTTAACCCATGATAGTTCATTATTTTGCCATTATTGTGACAGTAACTGGCTGTTATCAAATAATACAGTGGTAACAGGTAATTGAGCCTTTATAGTTTTTCAATATCAACTATAATGTACAACATAGTGGTTATGAATAGGTATAAATAAATTGGTATGAAATATAGATCAATAGAGGTCGTGTCATGCCAAGCCGAGCCGTCGATTGCCATATGTGAGAGAATTTATGTAACTCTACACTTTAATTATACAGGGAGCATACAGGAGCTTTAAACCTTTAAATATCAGTGTGATCACTGCTTCAATATATGAGTAACTTCCAATTATACGTATCGAAATATATCAGGAACTATTTTTTCGTTGGTTACAAATTGATGCCATTGAGCACTGGAAAATAAACTTATTGTAGTGTTCATATTATTTAGAATAATGAAATGTTCCAGGTATAATGCTTTATATATAATAAATTCAACCTCCAATACAAATGCAAACGAATCGTTCCCTCTCTGTCTCTGTCTATTATGGTTTGAGTAGGTTTGTGTACATGCAGTTATACCTGTATTTATTCAAATGAAAATATGTAATCTTATCTTTGGATCCTAAATTGTGATTTATGTACATTTGCAAAAAGTAATGGGTTCTAAAATGCTTAAATCTCTTATTGCTACATCAAGGTGTTAGTTTTGCTTCATTTAGATTTTAGATGGCATCATCATTCTTAGCATTTTATATCTAACATTAACCATTCAGGAAATATTTTCACCCACATAAATTTATAAAGCCAGTTCCCCTCATAGCACATGTAAGTCGTGTACTTTCTAGAATTTTTGAAACATTGCGGAGTAGTAAAGAAAAACGTCCGGGAAAATGCAATAATTGTCAGATTTTTATTTTCTCTTTGTGGCAAACTACACACAAGCATTTCCTTATCTATTAAATGGATTTCAGGAGTAATTAAAATGAGTTTTCAATTTTTTTTTGTATTAGAATTATTTCAAAACGACAACGTAATCGTAGTAACATTTACTACCTCTTTTTATATAAACTTTATTCCTCTAATGAGTCTTTTCATCAGGTTTGTAACCTATTATTTCAGCTACAAAGAGTTGAGACTTCCCTGGATTGTTGGCGATGCCAGGTTTCCAATGAAGCTGGGCTTTGTGGAAAGGCCACTAATAAATAAAACTTTTGCTACACAAGAAGGTATTTCTATTGTAATTGATAGGATTTATATACTTGTTTATTTTATTTTAGAGTTTGCATCTTATGCTTTGGTTGTTTATCTCTTATCCGTATTTATTATCTAGCCCATTTTCTGTAAATTTCAGTATTAAGACAGTATAACTTCTCGTTTTATTTTATGATTTTTGAGAATGGAATTAGCGGGGATCTATTCACAAATTATAATATGACTTCACAACAGCAATTTCTTAAAGAAAATTTCTATTTTGTTTAATTTATTCTGGAAGTACCCATAGCCTAATTAACGGACAGTTATTTTATATCTTTATTCTTTTGTATCGTGCAAAAATTTAACTTATAAAGGAATTCTTGGAGTGATCTTTTCCTTGTTGTTATTGTTGCTCGAAATCGATTTGACGTTAAACGTTTGGCATTTCTGTCACTATGATAGGTTTATTCATATGACTTTTCATGAGAGAATAATAATATCCTTTCGAACAATATATTTCAGGTGGTATGCAAAAGATAGAAAATAAAATTCGCCAAACAATGCGAAAGAATTGATACGCGATATATTAGTCTTTGAGCGAACACTATGATTCTCACCTTGAAAGCTCTTTGTTAAAGTCGACACCGAATAAAATGACGCTGGCAAAAAGACAAACAGACACGAATGCTTGATCGCGAGGAGAGGTCAATAAACAGTTAGTGGAAATGAACCCTTAATAAATATTCCCTTCTCAAAAGGTTTCGGGGGATAATTGCCTTAGGTCACATGAGCTCTTGATGTGTCACCGGGTATACACACTTCAACAATGAACTTCAACGGAAAAGGTCGTCCTTTTTGCGCTCTCTGCTGTCAAACTTTCTGAAACATAGCGATGGATTTCAGATTTATTTGGACTTGGGAATTGGAATGTCTTTGCTAAGAGGTTATAATTCTGCACACAAGTTACAGACAAATGCTTAATGATTTGGAAACTTATCCAGTATTAGTAATATACCCCCTGGAATTTTGCAGCTTCTGGTAAATAGCTTGTGAGAGAGAGAGAGAGAGAGAGAGAGAGAGAGAGAGAGAGAGAGAGAGAGAGAGAGAGAGAGAGAGAGAGATGTAAGGATATTAGATGTTATTCATAAATGTATGGTAATATTTTTGTTCTGTATGTTTAAATATTTCATATTACAATAATGAAGACTGAAATATAACAAAAGTGTGTTTCATTTTACTTACCAAAACTTGATGAATAAAGAATACATAAAAAAACTCTGACAAATTTAAGTAACTGCATTCGATTTATGTTGCGTTGTTATTCTCAATTGTCAATGGAATATTAAGTTCAATACTTCTTGAAGACGCTTTCGTCAATATTTGACGAGTCATCATTTTCACGTCAGCCTCTGGCATTTTCCTTGCGAATGGCCTTTTCTGGGTGCCATTAGGAATTCAGTCAAGTATTAATGTTAAACTTGGCAGAAAAGAAATCTGTTTTTATAACGACTGTTTTTTTTTTTTTTTCTTCTTTATCGACGCAAAGAAACTGTGGTACCACATTTCACATGACCTATAAAAATGTACAGTATACGATGTGATGCATCCATTATTAAGTAAAGATTGATGACTGCTTCCCCGCCCTCATGTCTTCTTCTTCTTGTTCTCTTTCATTAATGACGACGGTCCTTATTTTGCTGAAGGTAGAACGCAGTTGGACGCATTGGTCTTCCATTTAGATTGCAAAGAATGTTTAATTATATTTATGGTACTGTGCTGAGTTTGGTACAATATGGTCGCACCCATATGCCACTACCAATCGACCAAGGTGTGAATGGGTATCGGGTTTAACTAGGAGTAAGGAAACTGCCGTGAGGCCTGTAACATCATCTCTCATTATAGCTGAGAGCAGGGAGGCCGTTACCCTTGGGACGAAGGTTGTGATGGCCTATTGGAAACGTCCCAGCCTGGCAATCGCTGGACTAGGGTTCGAGTCCCGGTCAAGCTCGATAGTTTTTGCAGAGTTTGCAATTTCACCATTCTTGTGAGCTAAGAAATGGGGATTTTGGGGAGCCTATGGGTATACCTGCTGAGTCATCAACATCCATTGCCTTCCCCTCCCTGGCCCTAACTTGAGTGGGGAGAGGCTTGGGCACTCATCATATGGTTATATGGTCAGTTTCTAGGATATTATCCTGCTAGCTAGGTCATGTCACTGTCCCTTTCCTCTGCAATTCATGATTGGCTTTTAAATCTTTAAACTAGCACTTCCGGATGGCCAACATACATTTGGTGGGAAGAAAATACCATTCCACATGCACGTAGCATTCAAAGTAATTGAAATCTGAATTTTTATGGTTTTATTACATTTTAGTAGTGCATAACTAAAGCGCACCACTAGCGGTGATACTCGGCGAGGCCATGTTAATTGTATTATTTTGTAAACTCGGATATTCCACTTAGCGCATATTTCAGGACATTGATTCGCCCTGTTTCGTTTTATCTCTTACCGTTTAAGTCTTAAATGTCAGAGTTCATCGTCTAGAGAAAAACTTTTCAAGTTTCTATTTGAATGAACCTTTCGTGTAGTTTTTCGTGAATTATTACTTGCTAAGCTACAACCCTAGTTTGAAAAGCAGAATGCCATAAGCCCGAGGGCTCCAACAGGGAAAATAGCCCAATGAGAGAAGGAAATAAGGAAACTACCAGAAAAGTAATTAACTATTAAGATATTTTAAGCATTAATGTCTCCACTTAGAGATGACGATTATTCCGATTTCCTTATTTATTTAGAATAAGGCAAATGTATGTAGACAAAATTTCTATTTAAGAAAATCCTTACGCATTTCAACTAAGAGAAAATAATTAAATAATTAGCTATTGATTAATATTGATATTATTTCAGATCATGGGGTTTTCGATGTCTTCGGCGTTCCCATTTTGTTCAAGTAGTTTGATGAAAGTATTTCCCCTTATCCTATTATGCACTGATTGATGGGATCCAATGATGAATAACGCACTGATTGATGGGAATAATGAATAACCGCTCAATGTTCCACAATTATGCTGATATCAAAGTTCTGGAATGACTTAAAATTTTGGGTTGATTTTAATTTTGGTATCTGGATACCTATGTGTGTGTGTGTGTGGTTGTTGAAAGTGGGAGATTCGTTTGTAATGGATTTCAGAGTATTATCTTATTTTCCTTCGCTTGAATATTCATCCTACTATTTGTTATGTTGCTGAACATTGTGTAGTATGTGGTTAGTAAGAATATCTGGTTCAAGCGTTATTTAATGTGTATAGTTCACTTAAAGTTACCGAAAGCCGTATTATTAAAGCATAAACAGGATACGTCTTTATAAGTGGGTATTATATCATCATCATCATCATCATCATCATCATCATCATCATCATCATTATTATTATTATTATTATTATTATTATTATTACTATCATTATTATTATTATGCGTCACAATGGAAATATTCGATTCCTTATTTGAATTGCACTAAGGAAATGTCATGTGTACACCATAATCATATGTTATCAGTTTCAAAATGTTTATTCTCCTGTTTTGACGGTGATCAGATTTTACTTGTATTTTCTAATTAATGCATTTCATTCTGTAACATTTTACCCATTTTTATGTGGATGTGGTTACGGTTACCATAAACATAAGTTGTTTTTCCTAATTATCAATTAATTATCTTTTTTTCATCCATACGTTCACTCAATCGACTCTGCGTTTTACTTGTTCTTTTTAGCCACTAATTTTAAGGAATTAATTTACTATTCAGTCACTATTTACTTTGTTGTGTTGTCACTTTCACCATGATTATCACCTAACTCATTTTGTTTACTTTTTATCCTTGTTTATTTAGGTTTGCTAATTCAAATTGTCATCTCTTGCCCTTGAAGTGCCTTTATGCATCCTTGCTTAAGATATTATATATATATATATATATATATATATATATATATATATATATATATATATATATATATATATATATATATATATATTTCATGTTCACAATTGTTTTCACATTTCGCAATCAACCTCTACGTTTTGCGTTATTCAAGATGGTTATTCAATTCCAAATTTCTTTGATATTACACAGTAAACATCCTCATCTTTTACAGTAGTTTTAAACATGGACTTATATTTGCCTTTTTTTTTTTTTTTTACATTCATCCTTTGTTTATTATCTCATAGTCTTCCAGTTTCTTGTTTATTTATTCTATGTCATGCTGTTCATTATTCAATTCTTTCTTATCAGTCATTTTAAAAAGGTCATGCAAACTTATTTCGAGATTGTATTATTTTCTTCTTTTTGGGAAGTCTTAAAACCAATTTTCTTTCTTACTCTTCGAAAATATTGTTTTCTGACCTTTCTCTCCCCTTGATTAATCATTATTTTTTTCCATTTCTTAATTCAATTCTCATTATTTCAAGCCCTCTTATTTATTTATTTTTTTTTTCATTAACATCGTCTAGCTCTTCCTCTCTCTTCTCTTTCTCATCTTCATTCTCCAGACCTTCTTTCCACTCTTTCCTCTTCGTCCTTCTCTTCATTTTCCTCTTAAGTGCAGGAGCATTTTGTGCCTCCGGGGGCCCGGACTACCTCCTGTGACCCTGCTGCTCTAAATTAGGTAATTAATCAATCACCATGGTTAATATAATTACCAATATTAAATCAATCTAAATTGGGTCCAGAGCCCCGTTCGAAAGCTCGCGAAGTTGCGCCCCCTGTAAACTTTTTAAGGGAACTTTGAGACCAGGTTATCAGGGAACTGAAGTTGAGAAATTTTTTTCCCCCAGACAGAAGTTGGAAGTATTTTGGTAATATACTAATAGTTTATGCTTTGAGAACGAATAACTGAGAGAGAGTGAATGATTATTTAGAGAGTTATGTTGATGCATGTATACGAGGTCTTGGGTCGACAGAGTTCTTTATGTATTTCTCGAGAAGCTTGTAGTTTTTTTTTTTTTTTTTTTTTTTTTGGCTAATGTTGTTTTTGTTGTTATTCTTGGTTACCGATGGATTTACAAGATGGTTTTGTTATATGTTAAGGTTCAGGTTTATTTAGTGTATGTTTCTTTAGATGATTTTTGTAATGCGATTGCAATACCCGCCTCGGCATTTCCTATTGATTACTCTCTCTCTCTCTCTCTCTCTCTCTCTCTCTCTCTCTCTCTCTCTCTCTCTCTGTTCTTCATATTCCTTCTAGTGGGTGTGAACAAATTCAGTCCAGGTTTGTTAATACTGACATGTTGAGTCAACATTTAGTAACTCCGAAACTCAATATCGGAAATCATGTTCCGAAGAGGAGGTCAGTGACTGTTTTCCTGTTAGTGACTAACATCCAACCAGGTCAAATGAATTAAACTGTAATGCAATATTCAGGGAGAATTAGAATAGATGTTAAAAGAACGGGTTATTGGGCAATTAATGATTTTTTCCAGGTATAACTCGTAATTATTCCTAGAAAAGATTAATCACATGGGATTTTTATTAAATACATTTTCAATAAGTTCATACATTTGTAGGTATAAGGCAATGAAATCCTCTCCCCCATTCATATCTTTTTATTGACAACGTTTCTTTAATTGCATGCAGCTCATGTTCAATTATGGGTAATATTCTTGAATGAGAAACATATCCGGCCCATCTCGTCTTCAACAGCGCAATAACCTGTATATTGAGAAAACCTTTCAAAAATTTTGTGGACCTGTGTCTCCTTAGGAAATGTTTTCATTCTCTTATTTGGGATAGTTGTTCTCGGTTTGTCTTCCGCAGCTGACTCGAATCATAATTGTTGGTGAATGCTTATGCTCCTTTATAGTTTTATTCCAATTATGAGCACCGTCCTTACATTACATCATCGTGCAAGCTTTATACAAATGTTCATAATTCTGTTCATATTTTACATTCAAATCATCCCATACGAAGTCTAATACATTTTTTTTTACATTAGATATGCATTAATGATGATAGCTGCCATGTTCTTTCTTTCGTCAGCTTCAGGACCACTCAGTTTTGTTCCAGCTGTAACCAACTTATACAATGATACATGTTAAATCGTTTAGCTTCACAAGTTTAAATTGGAAGGAGATAATTTTGTGTACTAATATGCAGAAACACCTGAACTCATTTCATGGCTGAATAGTTTTCTTTATTATTGCGTTCACTGAATTACTTAACATGTAACAACCTAATTTTCTTACTCAGGTAGCGTTTGTCTAATAATATTAGTGTGTGTATATATATATATATATATATATATATATATATATATGTGTGTGTGTGTGTGTGTATGTGTGTGTGTGTGTGTGTGTGTGTATTTTCAGGTTGTCAGAACTTTCTTATATTACTATATACCGAAAATGTTATTTGAGTTTCTATATTTCTGCCGTGACATGTCATAAGAAAAAATGAAAAATAAAATCTAAGCTTTGTATGGAATTAGATGAAAAGCTGTATTTATCATCCGGTCTTCACTCTAGCGTTCTCAGCTCCATTAGTTTTCATATCATATACGTATGATATGTGGTTTAGTTAAAAAAAAAAAATGTTGCCAATGCAATGTTACTTTTTTCCTCCAATTCCTTCTCCTGAACGTAGACACGAGGTCTTTAAATCCATTAATAGAGATCTAG
>NC_090765.1:37322344-37329844 GCF_036898095.1 Palaemon carinicauda
TTAAGGATGGTGAACAGATGTAGATAGATACGTTGTAACGACGATACCGTTAATTCCCCTGTCCAGTCACTGTAAAATACGTCTATTTATGTATTGTAAGGAATACTGCTATTATTGCTTAATTTTTTGTATTTTTTTTTCCCAAAAAATATATACTTTTCTCTCGACATTTTCCCGTTAATTAATGTTTATATATTTTTTATGCTGGGTAAATTTCGAAATATCACGCTAGCGTTATGAAACAAATAAGTAATGAACTCTCTCTCTCTCTCTCTCTCTCTCTCTCTCTCTCTCTCTCTCTCTCTCTCTCTCTCTCTCTCTCTCTCTCTCTCTCTGAAGTCTTTTTACCAAAAGAATAATCGTATATTTTTCATGTTCATTTACTGAAATAAACCATAAAATATAAACATGGTTCTTTAGATTTATTCATGAAAATGCTTCTTAATGCAATTTAAAACACTTGGGTATATGCTTTATAGAGCTACGTGTACTACACAAATGTATAAACAGTAACTCTTTGATAATCTGATAGCGTCTCTATGAGTAGGACCTGATAATGCAAGTATTCGTTATCCAGTTTCATTATTCCTAGTTTGATGGAGTAACTGAGCCTCCTTCGAAGACGAATGCCGTTTTACACACTTAGGCATATCTGTATGCAGATGTGATATACCAGAACCATTTGACTAGAGAAATTAAGAGAGCAGAACCAACTGGTAATTTATTGGGCATTAAAGACCCTTATTTGTGGTTCACAAAGACTTTTGTTATGGTAGTAGGATGGGAATGCATGTTCCTTCTAGAGGCCTTTGTATTTGTGGTGTCAAAATAATTATTGGTTGGCATTGATAGCCCTTGGTTTTGCTGCCCTTTAATTGTTTTTTTGCTATCAAAGACTTTGTTTCAGTGGCCACCATAGAACTTTTCTTTGTTCGCTATCAAAGTCCATAGATTTGATGGGTTTGTTGCAACGAAAGACCCTTGTCTTTATGGTCGGCGAAGACTTCTTTTTGTTGTTTATAAAGGCCATAATTTTGTTGGCTAAGAGATACCTGTCTTGATAGGTGCCAGTGATTTTTTATAATTATTGCTGACAACATATATCTTTATTTTAGTGCCAGTAAGACCATTCTTGGTTGCCTTGGTTTTAAAAAGCCATTAAAGATATTTATTTCTAATGCCATTAAATGTTTTTTTTTTGGAGGGTAATAAACAGTTTTGTGTTAGTCAATATTGAATATTGTTTTGATGAATACCTCAAACCGTTAATTTAGCCTTTACTAAGGGCCTTTCTTAATAGTCACCAAAGAACTTTGCTTTGATATCTACTCTTAGCCTACAATACACTGCATTCAAATTACCGAAAACAAGAAGAATGGTGTTTTTCGTATATAATAACAGTATGATCTTCAGGCATTGCGATCACAATATTGTAATATTACAAACGCTGAAATGATTAACAAGGTATTATTTTTTTTTCCTTATCTGGAAGCAATCTTATGTCGTTGGGACATGCATTGTTTCCCCTCGGTGCTCGCCAATTATTCTGCGGTAATTCTCCCCGAATAAGGATTTCTATCAAATAGTTTATTAATATAGTACTATATATCCGCTCTCCCCTCAATGAATCATTTGGTGTGTACTTCCAATGATTTAACATTTAATAGGAGTGAATGAATAGAGAGAGGAGCAGCAAACAGTCATTAATTAACAAATGAACTACAGTGGATTATGTTTCTCTCTCTCTCTCTCTCTCTCTCTCTCTCTCTCTCTCTCTCTCTCTCTCTCTCTCTCTCTCTCTCTCTCTTTGGTGAAGTAAAGCATGCTAAACACGGTGATTAGAGTGCAATGGATGTAATAGCAAGAAATGCGGTTAGGTTTCAGTTTGATGGAAATCTTAATTCCAAGGTACCTAAAATATTGCACGTGGCGATGTTAATCAATGTGATGCATGATAACAACGTTGGCTATTTGGGAAGAAGAGTTGGATATATCGCTGTTAATGTATAGTTCATCATTATTCGTTTAACAAACTGATAACGCTGTCTAATTATATTTTTTTGTCATAAAATTGTTGAATATTAATTGTTGATTTCATAATTAATAAAGATAATTATACAAAAGTAATAATGTCATTATTGTATGAAGTTTTAATTATTGTTGGTGTTTTGTCAATTAATGTTATCAATAACAATGATAGAAATGAAATATGATGAAAGGTGAATATTTCAATAGGTGATATATTAGGCTATTATGCAAAGTGCTTTGCAAAATCCATGAAAAATTTAAAGCTTTGTGTAAATAGGAGTTCATGCTCTCCGGGGAATAGAAATATACTGTATGAAGTTTTGAATAATATTAAAATTAGAGAGAAAAATTCTTTGGCGCAAGTAAAACTTTGATGGGAAATCCAATGGATGTATAGTATATAGTATCTTAAACTTAGAAAAAAAGGTGTGCATGAGAGAGAGAGAGAGAGAGAGAGAGAGAGAGAGAGAGAGAGAGAGAGAGAGAGAGAGAGAGAGAGAGAGAGAGAGAACACCTCTGAACATTCCCTACAAGACTCGACAACGATTAACTCCTTAACATTGTCGACATCTTCATAGACGTCACCCACCCGTTGCGCCATTATTGCAGCCAAGGCATTGTTTAGATATATTTTTAACACAAATAATAAGCAAATAACTTTTTTTTTCTAAAGGGTTTGCCTAACAAATAAAAATCTAAATTGGGATTCCAAGAATGACTCGAGATCACGAAGATGAAATACAGTTTATAATATATTAAAGAAAATTAATGCCTGAAAAATATTATTTTATAGGTGGTGGAGGTAATAATACAAAGAGATTGTATGAGTGAAATCGGTGCCATTTGAAATAACGAGTGATTGACAGTGAGACCGGTGAAAAAAATAAAAATATATTTATTAGTTTGATCAGCAACGTTAAATAATAAAAAAAAATAGTTCAAAATGGAGAAAACGTTTCTTCCACCAATTCACATGCAAACAAATAGCAACTGATGCCGACACACGCATGCTGACACATACACCTCTTTATATTACTTCCATTTACATATCTCTCATAGAGCGATAACTCGCCCGTCCCGGAGCGCAGGGGAGATAAGGCATAGAGTCCAAGTAACGAAGCATGAAAAGCATTCAAGATTCCCTCGTGCACATCAGGCAGTCTCCTCCTCCTCCTCCTTCTCCTCCTACTCCTCCTCCTCCTCCTCCTCCTTCTCCTGGTGCTTCTCCTTCGCCTCCTCACGGTTATGCAATGACAGCCACTTCCCCTGGTTGCAGGATGGGTATGGGGAGTTTAGAGCTTCCAAATTGTTAATGTGTTTCCCGTAGACTTTATTTTTAAAAAATTGGAGTCTTCCAAATGAGGTGTGTATGTTTTTCACCTTATGCTTACGATATGTTGTGTTTGTTTCATTTTATTTCCAGTGCTCTACTTCCCATGAAAATGGGAAAATGTAATTCCCGGCAAATTGCTATTGTATTTCTCTTCAACAAGATTATTAATAATGATATGTATATATTATATTTACATGCATATGTAATGTATATATTGTATATATATATATATATATATATATATATATATATATATATATATATATATATATATATGGACATACATAAATATATGTGCGTATGTGTGTATTCCCATTTTAGAACTTTGATGTCTTAATGAGTTTAAAAGTTATTGTACGAATGTATGATTTAGTCATTATATATGCGATTTTGTCCGTACGTTGAAAGTAAAATTTATTTGTTGTGAGTGAATGTTGAAAAAAAAAAGTCCATTAAAGGAATAGCAAATGAAATATTTTCATTTTCATCGTTGAAACTCGTCATGGAAAATTCAGACCTTTACAGTTCAAAGAATACTTTTAAGGGAATAAGCTCATTTATTTAATGAACCCCTTATAAAGATATTATGATTTAAGACCTGGCTCTATTTGCTCATATTTTATGAGAAATTACTTCCAATGTGAACGTTGTTCAAAGAGTGACATATATTCACATTTAATTAGTTATTCGAGAGCTTTCATATGCAAGCGCTTTATTCAAACATCGTCAACAAAAATAGGGTAATTTTGGTTTGTTTGTCAATTTTCTCTCAGGAGCAAACCACTCTTTTATATTATATGTTGTATTTGCATGTTTGTATTATTAGAATAAAGGTTAATATAATCTCATATTATAGAAATATTCAAGCGTAACCATTCCTGGATATACTAAGGCCTCTTCTGCCAAATATGCACAGACTCACTATACAAGGTACAAATAAACTCATTAGTCAACACACGCACGCCAGCACAGACTTGCACGCGCGCGCACATTGGTATTTTAATATTAACATGGCCAGATATATTTAGTGTGTATGTGTCAAGAGAACTGGTTCCTGGATAGGTGTGAGGCGTTGGTTGAGGCGCACGGAATTGTCGGAAAGTTGGTGTAGTCAGGGTCACGTGGGATAGAGGTTGGGGGGATAGTCAGATAGGAGAAGGAGGAGGAGGAGATCGTTAGAGGCGAGGAAGCAAGTGAGAGGATGGGGAGCGGGATAGTCAGATGGAAGCTGAACCCTCCTCAAGAAGACAGGGCTCTGCTGCAATCCAGTTGCAATCCAAGTGTCAACAGCATGATTCCCCTGACGCATGTATCTAGCAGGCAGAGCTTGAACGCCGCCCGTAATTCATTATGTACCAGGAGCAATACTGTTTAACCAGGCGTTATTCAGACGCCATTTGGAGGGCGTACGAATTGGGCAAATTTTGTAGTTTTTTGTCATCAGGGACATCGGTGGGTAGACATTAACCCTCCTCGGTGACATGCGTTCTATATTTGAAGTCTGTTGAGTTCAGACGTTGCTGATGATCTCGTAAGCAGGTGGAGTTGACGAGTGTGATAAGCTGGACGGGGACGAGTTGTGCTAATCATATGGAAATTAATGGATGTATCGATACTTTGTTAAACGTGATTATCTACCGATTCCAGGAACTCGATACCAACTGTATATATCTTGTTTACAGAATATTGATATTAATATTATTATTGTTTTATTTTTTTACTGGATAATGATAATGATATTATTGCTTTATCATGTTTATAGAATAATGGCAATAATGTTATTTTTATCTACATTTTATTTATATCAAGTAATAATTAAAGTCAACGTAAATCATCGATTATAGATCTCACAAAAAGTATAGCATGATAATTTTGTTTGAATAAGAAATTCTATGGTATTTTTTCGCCAAGTTCAGAGAGAGAGAGAGAGAGAGAGAGAGAGAGAGAGAGAGAGAGAGAGAGAGAGAGAGAGAGAGAGAGAGCGTGTGATTTGGAAATTAATTGAATTGGTATTGGAGGAAATTTATAGTTTATTGAATAACTTGATTTAGAAGACAATTTTTAGAATAAGGTTATAGTTTATTAGGTTATCTGCAAAGTATATAAATATCTTAAAATTTAATGATATAATTTGTTCATTTTTGGTCATGTAGCTATGTAAAACTAAAATACTATTTGGTGTTAAATCTAAGATTATATTAGAATGCTGTAAGATACTACTATTAGTACTTCTACTATAGGTATTACTAATATTAATAATGAGTATTATTATTATTATTATTATTATTATTATTATTATTATTATCATTATTATTATTATTATTTTTATTATTATCATTATTATTATTATTATTATTATTATTATTATTATTATTATTATTATCGTGGTAACGACGAGGAGATATGAAGATTATATTTGTACATTTGCATGATTAGCTAGCGTCAAGTTTTGGATGGAATAAGTTGAACTTTCCAGGAACATCATTTGCAAGTATGTGATGGACCGGTTCAAATTATGGAAAGTCTTGATAAAAACTTTAAGAAATTTATAATCGCCTTGTCCTTCGCTTGAATCCTGAATAGATGATACCAGGTTCAATAATTACCTACAATATTTTTTTTTTTTTTTCAGGATCATGAATTGATAAAATCTCGCACAAGATAATGAAAAGTGTACTGTAGTGCTTTTGGTATTCCTCGTGTGGGTCCTCTATAGAGATAGTCTAGAGTCTAGACCCTGGATACCTTTACTCGCCAATTAAAGCTAATTAAAGAAATGAAGGCTGGCGAAAACGTAAGAAAAAAGTATAAAGAGTTGTCTGGATTTTTTTTTTTTTATTTTAGGGCCGGAAAAAGGGGGGTTGGGGGCTATATCCAAGTCGATCAGCAAAATCCGTAGTTATTCCGCAGTGCGTTTCCAGGTTGATGCTTAGAGTTCATCATCATTATCAGCTCTGTTTGGTAATGAGCCTATTTTGCTTGGAATCGTGAGGTGTAATGAGTAGATTCTGAGAAAAAGGGAAGGAGGAGAAAAAGCACGAACGGCTGTAATCCATAAAGAAGCAGGCTTCGTTTTGATTCTTTGGTACATCATTATGCAAATGAGAGAAGAGGGAATTATGTTTTTACAAAATGGCGTTTTTCGTATGTGTTTTCCTGTGAATTTTGAGGTGGCTTTTTGAATTTAGTAAGGGGTACATGTTCTAATATATATAATTTAGAAGGTATTTGAAAGCACTGACAAAATTATGTTTTTAGATGATTTTAGTCAAATCACTTGATCATTGCACTCAGTGTAATCATTCACAGTACTCTTATTAACCCTTCTGAGGTTTTCATAATTCCCTTTTTATCATATTCATAATACAATTTTATCCACACTCATATCCTTGAATAGGTGTCTTAATTTTCTTGCGTCATTTACACCTTACTCATACTGATCCCAAGCCCACAATCCCCAACCCAAGCACTTTGAGAGGTGGAGAGCGAGGGTTAGTAGATTTGGTAGCCGAACCATGACCTCGTGATTTGGGTGAGGTTTCAACCTCGATCATTAAGGCGTAAGTCCCATCTTCTGTAGTAACTTCCTTCAGGCGTTTGGTTGGACTGTTCCTATCCGCCTGATTTATTCATAACATTTTCCTCTCTGGCAAGTCGTGCAAGAAAGAAAGAAATGTTTTCATCTTAGTGGAAATATGTTTTTGAAAAGGCCAAATTGTTTGGCTATCATTTCTTAAATTACTCTCTTCAGTGCATTGCCAATGTCCTTCATACCTGTACTCTTACTTCGCATTCATCCTCACCTAAGTATACACTCTTATTTTAATTTGCTAATAAAAGACTGGGAGAATAAGTTTATGATTAATGTGAAATTGATTATATAAATCGTTCAATAGGTTCTACTTAACCATAATTATTGCATAAACGAACGAACAAATTAACTAGACTAGTCAGTGAGTGTTTGTTCCACTGGTCAGTAAGTATGTTACGTGTTAATTTTTTGGCAAAGGATTTTATTTTTAAAAGATTTTATAGCCATTATTTTTCAGGTAACATTCCCGAACATTTGATTAAAGAATTACGTTTTTCCTTTTGAGGAACAATAAAAATTGGTTCCATCTTAAATGGCAAGAAAATAT
>NC_090765.1:37332344-37337344 GCF_036898095.1 Palaemon carinicauda
CCCCACTCCTGTCCGTCAAGTCGCTCCACCCACACAAATTCAAACTTTTGAGCTCTGAATGTGAAACAAAAACCCCAATAAATAGTTATGCAGACACTAATAAAAGCTTTTCCTTACAGGCGAATGTTCATTGAGGACTCATTCCCCCTCCCTCTTCCTCCCCTTCTCCATTGTCCCTCCCCTTCCTAGACGGCTGGATTCCCTCCCCGACCCTTAATGTCTCTCCCCGGCGAGGCAAAACAGTTAGCCCCAAAACAATAACCGATCATTATCGCGTGGAACCCTCTTCAATCCCTACCACCACACACACTCACACACTTTTCGGGTACTTTTCACTCTTATTTAGAGATTTTCAGATAGAACGGACCCATCCGTCGTGGCGTGGCTGGTGTTGGGACTGCGGAAGTGTCAATAAAACAACAATAAATATAAGAAGTAATAGAAAAAAGGGTTGTTTACGATGCCCGTCGCCAAGTCTGATATCTATTTTTTCTTGTCTCTCCATTGGTTTATATTATTTGAGAGAGAGAGAGAGAGAGAGAGAGAGAGAGAGAGAGAGAGAGAGAGAGAGAGAGAGAGAGAGAGAGAGATGCAGTTTCGTCAGGTTTCGGTCAAATTGTGAATTATGTTTCGGTCAACTTGTATGAATTATTCGCTGGTGTGTTTCCGTTTCAGTAAATTTTGATTACCCTTACAAGGATTGACTTGATTTTTAGATATCAGATTATGATGTAGGCAAAAAGAAAAAAAAAATCCTTCGCTAATTAAGGGAACTTATGATTGATTAAAAAGTCGCGTCGAATAACTTCTGAAAAGATTAACTTATTAGAAATGTTCCCAAAATCAAATGTATTATAGAAATGGTTTCCTTTTCTTTCGTTCAAGTGATGTCATGCATACTCGAACAAGAAACAAGTAGACTTGAGCATGTGATTGTTGGCCACAAAACATCCTTCTTCGCCGACCGATGTTTTTTCTTTAATTTTTTTTTCGAGAGAGAGAGAGAGAGAGAGAGAGAGAGAGAGAGAGAGAGAGAGAGAGAGAGAGAGAGAGATAGCCATTTTTTTTTACACCTCAGTTGCACCTTAATTTGTACTTCATCTGACAGTCACAGTAAAATGAAACCTGTGATTATTTCTATATTCTGAGTCATGCTGATGGTCGTTTTACTTTCACATAGTTTTACGTTATGCAGATGTATTAGTACAATTTAATTGATTACAGTAAGGCTAAATGGAGATTTCAAAAGACGCGACAGTGCATTGATAACCCCAGCTAAGTAAACATAAACCTAAGCAGGTCAATAGAACGTGGGTCATTTGTTAAGTACGGGAATTTTCGCCAATTAGATTGAAATAAGAAGGCAAAGACTGAAAAAAAAATCCCAACTAAAATATATGGAAAGAAAAAAGGTTACTTGGCAACCAGCTTCTCTCCATCCCGTGCACAACAATGAAAGCTGATGATTCTGATGTCATATCATAACAGCCCACATGCATAACCATAATTATCGCTTCTTTCCCTCTGTCTCCTAGCTAATAATTATTATTTTGCACTACCTTCTCTCTCTCTCTCTCTCTCTCTCTCTCTCTCTCTCTCTCTCTCTCTCTCTCTCTCTCATCTTAACCCTTTTTTATATAATGAAAAGAGGATGTATTAGTCTTGAGGGTAGGGAGGGATTTGGTAGGAGACTATGGTAAGTGGGGGGGGGGGGTGTTCATTGGTGAGGTTAAGGTAGGGTTAGGGTTCGGGGATGTGCATTATTTAAGATATCTCATCGGTCTTGTTTGATGGGTGCGTTTATTGTTAGGCTTTTTCATTTTGGGAGAGGAGAGGAATTTGAATCGCTCATGAGCACGGATGTTACTTTGACTTGAGAAAGAGGAAGAGTTTCTATATGTATGTCTAGAGTATTTATATTCATGTGTAGTCTAGTGGAAAAAGAGACCTCTTTACTTTAATTATAACTTTTTCCAATTAATTTTTTCATGACAGTCATTTGGTCTTTTTTCCCCCTCTGTTTTATTATGACATATGCAGTATCTATACCTTCTGTTGTAAGGCGGCAACGGAAGGAAATGCTCGCAAACTCCTAACCTTGGGAATGACAAATGATGGACGTTTGTTTCAAAAGCCCCATAATTTGTATCTGCGAGCTTGAACTACGAGGTTTCATGAGGTTTTCTGGAAATTCCGAGAAGTTACAAGGAACCCACTCATCTTTAGGGACAGGATCCTATGTATTACGATTTTCATGCTTTGTGCATTATATCTTTTTATGATACATATATATCTAAAATATTTTCTATTGATATGAACCCATAAAATGTATCTATATCTTGTCAGGTTTACAGAATATGGTTTGTTTGCAACGATTATTCTGTTATTATTTGTCTTCATAAATTTAGACCTTAGTGAGGCTTGAAAAGGACACCTTTTAATATATCTTTCTTTTATATATCTCATTTTAATATCAAATTACTCGTGTGAATTTGGGAATATATTCTCGCATTACTCCCATAACTTACTCTGTAGACTTTGAGTAGTTCTCGTGAGAAAGATCTCTTGAATTGTAAGGTCCGTTGTGGAAGAAATGACATGATTTGGCATGGCTCAAGAACTGTACATTTTTCGAGAATGCCCTTTTGTGCACAATTGGCTATGGCTGTCTGAAAGTTTAAGCTTATATGGGGGAAATGGTTGAGCATTCACAACCCGATTTTACTACGGCGTGTCCATGTAAAGTCTTGTTCACACCTGCCTGCCCCGTTATTATTTCTTAACCACAGAAAATGGTCGCTGAATTTGCACGACTACATGCGCTAGAGACCCAGACAATAGTAGTCTGGCATTTTAGGCGATTGAAATCTATTGTCCCGTTTCATTTTTCGTTTCTTGATTTTACCTGTCAAAAGTTCTAAATTAGTTCTGTTTTAATGAAATACTCTTGTCAAATTCCAATCAAACTATTAATGAACTGTAGTTTGCTGTATACATTTCATGGTGAGTGGACATACACGGCCATTGAGAAGTAATAGGTTATTATATCTTTTTTGATGGAGAAGTAAATTAATACAGACGAGCACACACACACACACACACACACACACACACACACACACACACACATATATATATATATATATATATATATATATATATATATATATATATATATATATATATATACACATATACACAATATATATATCATGATGATCATCATCATCTCCTCCTACGTCCATTGACGCATACGGCCTCCGATAGATTTCGCCAGTCGTCTCTAGCTTGAGCTAGAGACGCTTCATTGTCCTCAGCCATGTAGGTCTGGGTCTTCCAACTCTTATAGTGCCTTTCTCACCAGGCTAATATTGAACTTGAATACCTTGGCACATGAGAACCTCATATTTGGCGTGTCGTTTTGCATTTTTAAGGTGAGATGTGTTGAGTGATCCTGCTTATGGTCAGTGATCCCTTTGTTAGCATTCATTCTTCAGACCATATATTTGCTACCAAGGGTTTATAGTTCAATTTGTTTAATTTTTCATTTCTTTAAGGTTAACGAGACTTTGTCTTTATTAATCTCTTCTTAGAGCCGACAGTTATGCATGGTCGGGTCTTAATTGTCCATATAAAATATATTATTGAGATATGTTCTTCAGGGATATGGATCACGTGACCAAGCCAGCTTAGTTGGCGTTTTGTGAGCATGGCTTCTACTCTTGTGCATCATGTCTGTCCAAAATCTTAGCTTGTAGAATCAGATATTTCTTGGTGAGACATACAGTAGTTGCTTAAGGCGGCGTCGGTATAGAGTTTAGACCTTTTCCCCATAGGGAGAGTTGATATACTGTACATACTGCTGAAGTGACCCCTAGAATACTTACAAAATTATTTTGTAGAATGTGGCATGAAGAGGGGAAGGGGAGCTAGGAGTGTTGGTGAAAATGGCAAAAAATAGGGAACCTGACTGATTGCAATAATTACAGAGGTAAAAAACGTCAGTTGCCCTTAAAATACTGTATATAGTATGCTTATTCTTAAGGGACCAGATAGAAAGATTGTTTAAAAGCTGAGAGACGAACAAGCAGGACTTATTGACAAAATTTTCATTTTAAGACATGCTGTATAGTAATGTGTAGAGTATAAAAATCCACTTTTCATTGCATTTGTCGGCCGTGAGGAAATCTTTGATAGCGTGCACCAGCCAGTTCAAGGGAGTCCTGCGTTATAAGGAGGCTCCTCTTAAATATGTAAAATTGATCAAGTCGGTTTATGAGCATTGCAAGTGCAAAGTAGATGTTAGTGGAGTCTTATCAAATGAATTTCCAGTGAAAAGCGGAATACTCCAAGGGAATGTGTTGTCACCTATGTTGTTTATCCTCCTCTTGATTTTTATAATGCATAGAATTGTTGGGGATGATGGAGAAGGATCGGATTGTATTTATAATAGGAAACTAGCTGATAAAGAGTATGCAGATGATGCTGTCTTTATTAGTAGAACACCACAGGATTTGCAATGCTTGCTTACCAGAATGCAAGAAATATCACAGGAGGTTAAAATCAAGATGAATAGAAGAAAGGTAGAGATTATGACAACGGAATATGCAATGGAAGGTGAAAAGATCAACGAGGTAGAATAATTTAAGTATTTAGGACCTGTGATCTCTAACACTGTGTCTTTAGAATTGTTGTTTAATGAAAGATTGTAAAAAGCAAATCAGACAGTGGCTAGGTTAAGAAAGATTCGAAAATCATATCCCTTGAAATTACATATAAAAATCAGACAATATAGCTGTTTAATGAAATCTAAGTTACAGTATGGACAAGAGTCATGGTATGAAATTGAAACAATCTCCAATCGGTTTAGTAGATTTGAGAACAAAGCCCTCAGAAGAATAGTGGGAGTTTAATGGCAGAGCAGAATTAGAAATGAAACTATAAGAGAGTTTACTCGAGTGCCATTTGTGGTTGAGATCATGATGAGGGGTAGATGGAGA
>NC_090765.1:37347344-37349844 GCF_036898095.1 Palaemon carinicauda
GCCTCTACCATTCATGAGTGGCCTTTAAACCTTTAAATAGAAACACACACAAACATATGGATATCTGTATTTATGTCATACGCATTCACTTGAAATTTTTCACTTCCCTCAAACTTTTTAGAGAAGGTTACAACCATAAATCTTTTGAGTCCCGAAGAGAAATAGATGTAAACTATTTTCTTGCCACTGTAGGATTTGGGCCCAAGCACGCTATAAGACTGAAGTTATCACTAATTTCATTATGCAAATAAGTGGACTAAGCGGTAACCCCAGCCCCTATATCGTTCGTTTAATAGAATTGTAACATGGGGGAGAAAGTGTTCTAAGGAATCTGAGAACTGGGCTGGACTGTGCGGTCATTGATAATACAGATATATCTGGTGAAAGTGACTAGTGTTGTGTGTATGTATATATTTAAACTGTATGTATGTATGAAATATGTGTGCGCGCTCTCTTGTTTGCAGCTAGATAAATCATGACGAATGCAGTGGAAGATTCAGAAATGAAATATTGAATATCAATGATAATGACCATATTATATTTCTTGAATTTGTTATTCAGACCAAACCCTCAACCATTGCTGGTGGTTCCGCTTGTAATGCGTAGCATTAAACTCCTTTAGAGACCCTTGATCTCATAAATATCAAACGTGATGGAGATTTATTTATTATCATATGTTATTCCAAAGCCCAGTAATTACATGATGGACTCCAACAACGAGAGTACCCAGACTGTGGCAGCAAAGGCGTACCCGAACACCGATCTGACCAATTTATCATAACTTGACAGAAACTTTTTTTCCCCCTCTTTTTTATGATTTTTTCCAGCAGCCTGTTGATATTTTTTTTCCCCCGGCCAATATGAATAATAAAACAGGAGGGAAACAAAAGCGACATTCCTGTCCGTAATCGCCGTCGAATAACAGGTAATGAAAAAGCTAGTAATGAATTTTCATGGCTTACCATCAACTTTCCCCCATAATTACTCATCAAGTAATAACTTAATAATGACAAAGGTGCGGCACATGAAGTGAATGCGGGCCATTATTAAAGCAAAACATACTCCGCAATCCTTTTAATTCCCGTGTTTATTATTCTGGGTAAAGTATTAACGATACTTTGAGAACAAAATTGCCCAAAGCTTATCCCTATGGCAGGTTATAAATAACAATGAATTTGGTCCAGCCCCCGCTATCAACTATAAAACATGCATTTATAAAACTCTATACATTCTCTTTATGTAATTGTTGATGAGGGTAATTGGCAGGTGATTTAGATTTTTTATGGCAGGCAATGTTTTTCGTATTTTTCCTCCGTGTTAGAATTTTGCGGCCTCTTCATTTGATTTTTCCCCCTTATTTATATATTAAGTTATTCTATTTTATATCATTAATGTGAAGTATAGAATATTATAATCATACTTTTTTGACATGTAATTAGTTTTATTTTTATGTACTCACTGGACTCGTTTATATTCCTGCTTCAAATTAGGTCGCGCAGAAAAAGGGAAACAATACAAGTAGTTTGACTTGAGTCAGTATGCCTGAGATCCTAAGAATGCGACACGACCATACTCATCTTCCTTACCTAAGATAATACGGAATCCCACTCCAGATGATATAGTGGGTGGCATATTTGCCTTATATATATTAGGCCTACACATTTTCATTTAAGTTGGCCAGTTTTAGGTGCTATTAAAGTGTAATGACTTCCGGGTTTTAAAGTTACTCCCTGCACACTATGTCTGTTTGACTTTCCGTCTGTCTTCTCTACGCGTAAGTTTGCAGTTTAAGGAAACCTTAGCTGTTTTTAGGAGACATATAAATCTATATTGCAAGTTTTCTAATATATTGATGTTTCGGGTATTTAGTATGTAACGTGAAATATATGCTATTCTTGATGCCTTTAGAGTAAGAGAGGAAATACTTTATTTTTCTATTAAAACTCTTACCTTCTATTTAATGAAATTTCATGATGTTCGAGTCTGTTGAAGACACGTTTTTGTATATTTTAATTCCAGCCTTTCTCAAGATTAATCTGTATCAGCAACCTTGAGCTGTGTACTGGAGTCTAACCTATATATACATATATGTATATATATACAGTTTATATATATATATATATATATATATATATATATATATATATATATATATATATATATGTGTGTGTGTGTGTGTGTGTGTGTGTATGTATGCATGTATGTATGTATACTGAGTTGCAGTCATTTTACAA
Organism: Palaemon carinicauda; assembly: GCF_036898095.1. Classification (NCBI taxonomy): domain Eukaryota; kingdom Metazoa; phylum Arthropoda; class Malacostraca; order Decapoda; family Palaemonidae; genus Palaemon; species Palaemon carinicauda. Next base: position 37,349,579 of record NC_090765.1, read on the forward strand.
TGAGAAAAATATTGTATGTTCACACTCACACACACATATACACACACACACACACACACACACATATATATATATATATATATATATATATATATATATATATATATATATATATATATATATAAATAAATGTATGTATATATATATATATATATATATATATATATATATATATGTATGTATGTATGTATGTATGTATGTATGTATGTATGTATGTATACTGAGTTACAGTCATTTTACGATGAGAAAAATATTGTATGTTCACA
>NC_090765.1:37357344-37377344 GCF_036898095.1 Palaemon carinicauda
TGTATGTGTGTGTGTGTGTGTGTGTGTGTGTGTGTGTGTGTGTGTGTGTGTGTGGGGTGGGAGTACTTGCTTGTATGCATGTATAGTGTGTTTGTGCGTGCGTTCAAATTTGATCATGTTTTTAAAGTATGAGAAATTGTGAAGAAAAACAGGTTCAATGGACGGACTGAAGAGCTGTATATGTCATATTTCATCGTTATGTTCTTAAGACGAGAGTCTTTATTCTTCTTAGCTAAAGGCTTTCAGGAATTGGCCTCGTCATATTTATGATGGTATTCAAATGTAATACTTTAATGAATGAAGTTCCATGTTAATATTGTTTTCTGTACAAGAGTCTCGTCCTATCATAATCTTATTATCATTATTCATGAGGTGTCAAGGAGGAATAAGTATAAACCACGTACAGAATACATCACATGTAGCATTATAATATTCTCTACACCGACGCGGACGCCATTATATCAGATGGATTTAAGAACTTACGACTGTAGTTAATTTTTCTTGTTCTTCGACAAACATCATTTGCATAACAATGAGCAATGATAACAATGGATTGATATTTTTCTCTCCTCTTTCAGCGGGTCTTGTTCGTATGTGTTCGCCAGATACGAATATAATGAACATGACTGTTCGTTATAACACGGAATTCTACCATCCCTCGTTTCTGGTTCCTTATTGCTACGCGCTCGATGATATGACAGCTGAAAACTTTGTTAATGAGGTGTTGACAAACAAAAATATCCCGATGTCCGAATATGTTATGCATTGCAAATTAAGTTTTTAATTATATGATTTTAATTGGCCACTTTTCTCCTCTATTCTTTCTCCGTCTTTTGCCTCCGGGAACATAGATATTTATATCTGTTTCACATTTTTGCATACGCTCACACAATTACTTCAAGCTATTAACCAATATTAAAATTGTTGAAACTTTTGTTTACCGTATTGTTTTCTCGTATGCAAATGTCAGCAAGGATTCATAGCGATAAAAATAAAAGCTACTTGACATAGTTTTAACATATTGTGTATGTGATATTATTCATAGTCGCGCCTCTGAACAGATTCTCTCTCTCTCTCTCTCTCTCTCTCTCTCTCTCTCTCTCTCTCTCTCTCTCTCTCTCTCTCTCTCTCTCTCTCTCTCCAGTACAGGCGCACGAGTGTAGCTGACATTTCAACCCAAACTGTTCTCCATTTCCCATTTATAGAAATGCACATCAAAATTTTTAATTCCGCAGATCATGGCATTAGGCACAGTATTATGTAGCATGGTAGATTATGGTAACATTATATAGCATTAAGAGGGGCTTTAGAAATAACAATGCGATTTTCATTTAAATGGTTTGTTTTTTTGGTGGTAAACATTGGTGGAAAAAATAGGGATTTTTATGCTTGCCAGCAAATGATCATTTCACTGGCGGTGTTTACATCTTGTTTATTTATTTGAGTTTATTATTTACACACGCCTGAAAATGTAGTTATGTATATATACACACGTAAACAAAAGACTTTGATGCGTTTACATGTATGTAAATAAAGCTACATGTATGTGAATATATATGTACGCATACCTACGTATTGAGTGCGTTTGCACGTGTTTGACCATATGCTTGTTTTTGCTATATATCTATAAATGGCATAACTAATTATGTAGGTTTTATCATCTAGACACCATGTCCATCTTCTGTATCTGTTTGAAGGTCAGCCAGTTGAGTTTATTGGCTATTCGCATCATGCATTTGCATAAGGGTTCGTTATATATACAGTATTTACTATATATATATATATATATATATATATATATATATATACATATATATATATATATATATATATATATATATATATATATATATATATATATATATATATATATATATATCTGTGCGTGTGTTTGTATGTATATTTGTCTTGAGAAATTCAATGCAATTCAACTGGGAAGAAGAGAGAGAGAGAGAGAGAGAGAGAGAGAGAGAGAGAGAGAGAGAGAGAGAGAGAGAGAGAGAGAGAGAAGATGAATGAACAATGGAGACTTTAGTAATTTTATTGAATGCAAATGTAGAAGAAATTTTTTAACTATGATAATCGTGTATATCGTTATTTATTTAGAGGTCACAAAAAACTATCAAAGATATTTGTCTTTGTTGTGAATGGTTCTTTTCCATCTTAACTACAGTAAATGATACAGAATGAAGTTATTGATTTCATTTTTTTTTTTTTTTTCAGTTGGGAAAATCAGTCTAGGCCTATATAACATTTACGATCTCGGTAAAAAGCATCGTTTTCAACATTATTATAATTTCCTGGTCATTGGAAAACTTATTTCCGAATTGTTTTAATTTTTTTTTATCAGTTTTGTACAGTATGTATGACCACAGTTATGAAATTTAATTTCAGTAATTTTGTGTTTACTTTTCTGTTTTTATTTCTTTAACATGCGATTGTTTAAGTATAGACAAAGGGAGATCTATAATTATTCAAGTACCTTATGATCAGTGATGAGATGATATAAAAATCTATAGTATGAAAGCTTGAATAATAGTATCATATAGTTATATTGGAGTTACTTTAGTGAAGAAACATCCTATCCCAATCGTTTTCTTTTATATGGCGTATCGTTTTTACATGCAGGATTTATATACCACCAAATACATAAACATTGTTCACATATTTTGTTTTAGTCTTTCCACCCTCCAAAACAATTTAATTGCAATTTCTTTCCAAGAACCTATCATCTTTTTTTTTCTACTTGACTAGCACGCTCCTTACTTTCACCTAAATCCCCTCTACGGACCTGCACTTGTATCTCCATTCCAGGTATTATTATATAATGGAAGTGAATAAATTTGACATGTATAAATACATATAAACGGATATATATATATATATATATATATATATATATATATATATATATATATATATATAAATATATATACATATATGTTTTTGTGTATCTTTAGTGTATGTATTTAATAAACATGGGATTTTTAATGGACTAAAATAGCATGTTCCACACATTGGAAGTTCATGAGTCCCTGACTATCTTTATAAGCCCCTCTGCTATTAAACGGTCATGCTAGACTTCGCGAAAGCTAAGGCCCTCTAAATCTGCTCTACCTTTTGAGGCAGAGCCCTCCAATGACGTCTCCCTCGTTCCTGACAACAAAGTTCATTGCACTATCTGCATACAGCATGTTTTCTCTTCCTAAAGAAGAGCTAACACGAAGATGTTAACCGTGATGCCCTATGTTAAGGCTTGGATATTCATTCAGATGTACAGTATACCATCTCATGTATATATTTACGATCACACATGTACACTGTATGTGTATATATATATATATATATATATATATATATATATATATATATATATATATGTATGTATGTATATATAATATATATAAAGTCACAGTTGATGACAAACTTGTGATAGTCCGTTGAATCTCCATTCATCAAACGGGAACAACTTGTAAAATAGCCTCGCAAATCCTGCTCTTTTCGGTAAAATTCTTAAAATCTTCCTAGCTCATATGAATTTATGCCACATAGGATTGAGGTCGTTCTAATGTCGCAAGTGATGAGGAAAAATATATACGGAGTTTAGTTCTCAGCTTTCAGTATTTGGAGGTGCTTTTAACACTGTTAAATTGAATAGTTTCGTTGTATAGCCTTCTACAATGAATTGGGAAGATGCACGAGGAAAGGAATGTAAAAGGTTGTGGTAGCTTATAAGAAAGTTCCCTGCCCGGCAATCTGCTGGACGGGAGTTCAAGACCCGTCCAAGCTAGACAGTTTCTAGTGGTCATCCTTATGAGCTAGAGAAAAAGGGTTTTGGGGGAGCCTATTAGTCTACCTGCTGAGTATTATCAGCCACTATCTGGCCTACACTGGTCCTAGCTTGATGAAGAGGGGCCGTGGTCGCCGCTGATATGAATGTATGGTCAGTCCCCAGAACATTGTTCTGTTCCTTGCTATGCCATTCTTGAACGACCTTTAAACCATTAAAGATTGATGTGCATAAATAGAGTGATCATAGTGTCTTGAGGTTTGTTTAATACTCGAAAAAATCTTGAAAGACATGGTTGTGGGAAAGTAAATGAAGTTATGGAATGACAAGAGTAAGCACTGGGTGGATACGAATTGCTTTGCTTATGCCGCCATCTGTGTATGTGAATTAATTTGGTTGTGACAGTCTCTGTGCACAGTGATTCACTCTTAATGTCTAGCGAACAAGAACAGATGAGCATAGCTCTTCGTGTTGTCTTGTTATGCTTTGGAACGACTTTCTGTTTTTCGTAATTTTCAAAAGGAAAGGTTTGTAAGTATATTCGAGAAGAAAATAAAATGGTACGGAGAAGAATGCTTTTTTAATAATAGTTGAAATAAATGATTATTTATTATGCAATCGTAAGACTAGGTCTTATTCTGTGAAAAGGAAAGTACAAGAATTAATGGATTATTTTTGAAATACAGCTTTTTTGGCGAATATACAATTGAGTGGCTGTCTCTGTGAATGCAAATTCTCAAGGAAAAAATAACATTGTTGGTTATCAGATATGTTTGTCAGGCTCAAAGTAGCCTAGAAGCCCAATTCTTAATTTTTGCAAGTGATGGGTTTTACTTAACATGCGAGGTGCAGACTTCATTTCTGTAGCACGTGATAGATATATAATCACCAGATACAAAAACCAAACTTGAGATATTTTATTGGTGGAATGGCTACTTAAGAACAATGTTAACTGGAGAGACACTCAATCGAGCACAGACCTCTACCACGAGTCCGATATTTGACAAGTACCGTGAGGGAAAGCTGAAAAGGACTCTGAAGAGAGAGTTCAAGAGGACGTGAAACAATTAGAAGCTCAAACGGGTGGAACCGTGAAGGTCGACCTTGACCTTGACCTTTGACCTTAACATGTATTAATTGGCGTGGATTTCCTTACACTTATATGAACGAAGTTTAAAGTCTCTGTGATAAAGATGTTGAAACGTATGGCTGATTGATATGGACGATTTTGCTCGGCCGTAACCTTGACATTTGACCCTCCAAAATTTAATTATTTCTAGCTCTTTACGTAACAGTTTAAAATCCCTGTAAGTTTCATTACTTTACGATTAACATTGTGGCCGTATGGTTTATGACTGGAATTTGAACTTTTGCTTGAACTTGACCATGGACTCGACCTTGACCTTCGACCTTAACGTGTATTAATTGGCGTGGATTGTCATACACTCAAATATATACCAAGTTTGAAGTCTTTGTGACAACGATATCCAAACTTATCTCTACGTGAATTAAACTGAAGGGTCATGGATGTCTGGTGGTTTAGCAAGAGGTAGTCTTTTCCTTATCTTTCTTTTTCTTTTCAAAACCATCCATTCTGTCCTCCCTTCAGTTGAAGTGGCTATCCTGGAGGGTATTTAGCCTTGCATGGTTTATCGGCTCATCCAAGTTTACCAGTTTTTCCGACTTTTTTTCTATAGTCTATGGGTATGATCAATCCATTTATATTTTTTTTTACATATTATTATTGTTATAATTCTTGTTAATTTAGTTTTTAAGTATGATGTATCTTTTTCATTACCATTGATTATTATGCTGTCTGGAGACATTGAGCGAAATCCGGGAGCAGTACGTTTTAGATTTCATCAATGTCATTTACTTTATTGCAATATTCGTGGTCTTCATGCAAATATTCAAGACCTTTTAGTTGCGTCCAAACAGTATGAATTTTTTTAGGCTCAGAAACTTTGGTTTCTAATATGAGGCACGCATCTGAGCTCCTTATAACTGGTTTTAGGAAGCCAATAATTTTCAAATGGGATACTATTCCTAGGGCTAGGGGAACGGCAGTGTATATTAGGACTGAGTACCCCGCCTCTCATAAGTCTACTATGAATGTGGATGGCATGAGATTCAAGTAATAAAAGTTTGGGGCTGGCATAACAACTTCTATTTGTGTTCGATCTACTGGAATCCAGACATGGATGATTCTATCTTCAATTGTCTTTTTACTATTATGGCTTAGATATAAGAAGATGCAAAGGCCTCTTGTCTTTGTTAGTGATTTCAACACTCACCATAGAATTGGTTAAGTTTGGTTTCTCTTACCTATCGCCATGGCTTAGAGCTTTAGACTTTGCCTCTGAATCAGGCTGTGAGCAAATCATAAGTGAAGCTACTTACAGATCTGGTAACTGCTTAGACCTCGTAAACTCTAACTCCCCTTGCATTATAACAAGTATGGTTAGTTCTCCAGTTGGGACATCTGATCATGCCTTGATTACATTAATAGTAAAGACTGAGCAGCTTGTCCCTGGAGTATCATACTCATGTAAGATTTATATGAAATCGCAAGCAAACCGGAATGGAATTTTAAGTGATCTTTTAATGCTGAATTGGTCACAATTGTATATTAGTGCTGATCCTGTTGTCCCTTTGAATGAGAATCTAGTCAATATAATTGATTGGTATATCCCTTCTCACGTGCTAAGGTACTGAGAGAAGGACAAACCTTGGTTCAATGATGATTGGAGATGGGCTTATTTGGAGGAGCAGGAGGCCTATCATCTTTGGAAGGGTAACAGATCAGATTTGACTTGGAATAACTATCCTCAGATTAAAGCTTTTGCTCTGAGAGTTTATGGTTCAACTGAAAAGGAATACAATTTGACATTGAAATAAACCCTTTCTGGTACAACCCAGGAACATAAATGGTTGACTACTTAAATCTGCAATCTTTGGTGTAGATGCAACAGTTCCTCCTTTACTTAAACCAGATGGCTCTGTCACTCACTGTCCATAGTAAAAGGCTACCCTTTTGGCTGACTTGTTTGTCAGTAAGGAAATTAATGAGAAAATTGATTTTCCTCATTCCTGTTTTCCTGAGGCTAAACTAACTAGTTTAGCTTTCCGATCTCGTGAAATTAAAGTTCTGTTGATGGACTTTTATATTTACGGGGTTGTAGACCCAAATGGTATTTTTTCTTAGTTATTTAGCTCTAAAGCTATCTGTTATTTTGAACAAGTTTGGAACAAGAGGATCTTTTAGCCCTTGTACAATTGGTAATGTTACTCCACTACGTAAATGTGTTCGTGGTAGCTCAAGTCCAACTGATTATTGGCCAATTTCCATAACTGCCATATTATCTAAAGTTTTTGAACGTCTTTTTGCCAAACGTCTTAATAGGTTTGCCGAAGGTAATCATCTGCTCCCTAGTTTGCAATTTGGTTTTCGTAAAGGTAGTTAGAGCATGTGATGCCCATCTTACAATCTCCAATGCTGTACAGAAATACCTTGATTGTTGTCAGGATAGTTTGTAAAATTTACCTTGATTTTAGTGCTGCCTTTCACCGTGTTAATCATGATGCCCTTGTTTTCAAACTCAAACAGTTGGGAGTGGGTGGGTCGTTTCTTAGCATCATTATTGAATTTTTGTGTTTTGATGGTCACCATAGTGGGTACAGGAATTTGATATCTGGTGTTCCTCAGGGTAGTGTTCTTGGCCCATTACATTTCATACTAATTTAAATACACATGACATGTGGTTTGGCCTAGAAAACAAACTTGTTGCATATGTATATGATGCTACACTCTTTGCATCAATTCCATCTTCTAATTGAAGATCTGGGGTTGCTGAATCCCTTAATTGAGATGTAGCTAAAATTAGTGCATTGTACAAGTTATGGGGCATGAAGTTAAATCCTAACAAAACTCAAACTATGATTGTAAGTAAGTCAAGAACAGTGGCTCCTCAACATCAGGATTTCAGCATTGATAACGATTCTCCAAATCTGTATGACGCTTTTAAATTTTAGGTATGATTCTTGACAGCAAAGAAACACATTAGGTCTGTGTTTTCTTCAGTTGCACAACGAAATGGCTTATTGAGAAAGTCTTTTAAAATTTTCGGTGATCAATCTATCCTGAAGAAGTGTTTTAATTCTTTCATTCTACCGTGTTTTGAGTATTGTTCTCCTGTCTGGTCTTCAGCTGCTGATTCTCATCTTTATTTGTGAACAGAAACTTACGGTCTATTAAATTTCTTATCCCTTATCTAGATATTAATCTTTGGCACCGTCGTTTAATTAGTTCGTTATGAATGTTGCATAATATTTTTCATAATTCTGACCGTCCTTTACATTTAGATCTTCCCGGAAAGTTTCATCCTGATCGTAATTCTAATATTCAGGCTTTCTCCGTCATCAGACGCAATAGTACACAGTATTTTAGAAGTTTTATTTCAGCTATGACTAAGTTGTTGAATGATCTCAATCGGGTAGTTGAATCGATAGACCTTCAAAAGTTCAAACTTGCAGCAAATGTTTTTATGTTGAACAGATTGACATAAGTCTTTTTATAGTTTATGTATGAAATGTCTGGTTTGGTGTTGTTACTGTTTTTAAGATATTTTAGTTTAATTGTTCATTATTTATCATATCGTCTATTTATTTTTTTTTATTTCCTTTCCTCACTGGGCTATAACCTGTTGGAGCCCTTGAGCTTATGCAATCTTGCTTTTCTAACCATGGTTTTAGCTTAGCTAGTAATAATAATAATCATCATCTTGTTAGGTTAGGAGCTAGGTGAATTTTATTCAACATTAAAGGTGTAGATGGTTAGGAGTACCAGAAATTGAGAAGTGCAAGAGAGATATGACAATTCGGATGTAAGGAAAGATACATGTAATCCATTCACAAGTTCCGTCACTGCACCATCAAAGTTGTTTGATATTACTACTGGTAAAGATGCATCAGAAAATACAGGAAGTAAAGGAGACATATGTCGCTGCATGCTTTAAGGACCCTGAGAGATTTAGCTTCTGTTTATGCTCCTTAAGCGGCTACAATAGCGTGGAAGTATATTGCACTAAGTTACTCACTCCTAATTTACGAGTCCGAGGATGCATATGGAAATAACTACCGTTTCTGCTTTTACTGAAGGATGGAAACAGCTTATGGCGCATGTACTGTACGTTTGTTTCCATTTACCTGCGTATTAATAAAGGCAACATTTTTTTTTTACAAGGTCGTATTATGCATATTTGTGTTGCGTAAACACATGTACCCGTATGTAGCATTAAATATCAGTTAATCATGAAATCTTTTTCCTCCACATATCATTTCAGCTCACTCATTAATTCCAGATGAGAATAATCATAATAGGATTTGAGTTCACTTTGTTTTCGTAATTCCGTTAGTTAGGGTACGATGGAAATTGTTGGGGAAAAATATGTAACTCTTGTTTTCTTGTTTTGAGGAACTTCCTCTCATGATTATTTCCAAGTCTGCATTTTGATTTGAGTCTTCTGATGCAATGACCTCCATATTTGAGACTCATTAACTGTATATATACTAATTCAATTTCGAAAGACAAGGAAATTGAATAAAAAAAAAACCATTTATTCTACTTATGATGTAAGAGCCAAAATGCACTGTGCATGATAGGGTTTTAGATTGTTATAATTTTAGTGCAATACTTTACTTGTATTCTTAGAATCAAACTCCCTTTGAAACCAAAAGCAACCTTTTAAGACACCGTTTAACATACTATCTTTCTATTTTGTTTTTGCTTAAAAAAAAAAAAAAAATAACCATAGATCGTGTTCTTTCGTTTTTTCGCGAATGCGACGCGAAAGAATATTTGGTGGGAAAAATCATTTCGATACTGGTACGAAATGAAAAAGTCATCAGGATTTTGGACGTTAGGAGGCTAATGGAATGTAAATACTCATTCTTAGGTCAACTCATATATCGTTAAATTTTGCTTCAATCATAATGCTTACAGATGCTGTCATTCTTTTAGTGCAAATAAGTTCAGGTATCCCTAGTATCCCTAATATTAAGATCAATTTTATCACCCCCATTAACTTTATTGCCTTTTCAACCTCTAAATTACATATCTAATACTATTCTAGGATTCTTTATCGAATGGGCCAACTTACATGTAAATATAAGGGTTACTTTTTATTTGAATAGCCTATATTAGGTTATATCCAAACTCTTTGTTTTTTGTAATTAAAACTCTGTTGTACTGTGACTTTTTGTATTTATTATGGTTCTTCTTTTATATGCTTTTATGAATATTTTCTCTCTCTCTCTCTCTCTCTCTCTCTCTCTCTCTCTCTCTCTCTCTCTCTCTCTCTCTCTCTCTCTCTCTATATATATATATATGTATATATATATATATATGTATATATATATATATATATATATATATATATATATATATATATATGTATATATATATATATATATATATATATATATATATATATATATATATATATATATATATATATATAAAGATATTAGCAGAATCAACGCTCTGTTATTCATTAAAGAAGTTCATGACTATGTCGAGTATTTAACATGAAACGTAATAATGTTTAATCCATTTTACCTGGTCTTGAGCATCCAAAGTTCTGCCTAAAAATATTAGAAACTATTAATGTAAGCTCATTCTCTTTTTATATTAATCGTATGTATGAACTTCTGCGACTCACACAATATGACCCTTTTAAACAAGTGAAATATATAATAATGATATTAATAATGCGAAGCCAATCTACCTTTTTCCAACTTTTAGTATTTTTTGTAAAGCAGTCTAATTATAATTCTATTGCTGCAATACATTTTTGTTCGATGGTTTAAGCTGGTGAGTCAACCTTTGGCTCACGTTTATTGCGAGTTGCATATTTGAAACATATTAAGTCCAATTTGCAACGGTGTTTTTTTCACAAACTTTTGTATTGTTCAGTAAGCTTGCTTCATTTTCATTAGAGCGTACAGTACAGCCAATGGAAATAATTATTATCTGATTGATAAGGGAAATACAGGTACCTTAGAGAACTGGAAAAGTGTATGTTAGATCAGTAAGTCTTAATGTAGTAAAGAAAGAAAAATAAACGCATATATTCATATTTCTCATCTTTGATAGCATTTCTTTGAATATCAGATCGGAGGAAAACGTGTTCAGAGATTGGATTATGCATTATCTTACTCTAAAATGTACAACGGTGATAGTATATGGTTTTAAAACGGATTACAAAAAAAGTAATTGGGCTTAGAGGCAAGTCTGTGGCAATGATGGGATGGAAAATAAATAACAAAACTTGAGATTTTTGTACTTTGCAAATTAAATTTAATAATGATTATGGAAGGTAAGAGGAGGATTAAGTTAAGAAACGATTTGTTAAAACAATAGTACGATTAAAGTACTTTTTATAGTATTCACATTTTTAATATTCTACTGAATAAATGACAATTGTTATAATGCTCATATACCTGTTTATCGTGAAATGAAATGCTTTTGATTTTGAACAAAATTATTAAAATACATGATAATAGTCGTACATCAAAGCTTCTCTAAGTATTAACTACAAATTGCAGATCTCTCATTATGCAGTATTACCAAAATACCTTTGAAGGAAGTTACTTAATTACGGTGTAACATTTAACGTCTTTGTGAAGATTTTATTTTTCGTATCTGGATTTTTTATAATTGGCAACTGATTAATTACTTCATTTTTAGTAGTTTTGGTCATTATATGTCAGTACCTTTCATTTATTAACTTACTTTCTCCAACGTCAATATGTTCTTCTTCTTCTTCTTCTTTTTCTTCTTCTTCTTCTTCAGTAGGATATATGGACCATTCTTGAAATTGATGTACTACGATATAAATACGGCACCAAAAAAATAGAAAACTTCACAACTATTCACTGATGCTGTTAAAATTGAAATATTAGTGAATGATCCTTCATCAGATGTGAGGAATGATAAATTCATCCCACCACATAAGCCTCAATACAGTATATTCAAACAATATCCGTGCACCCCACCCACCATCTTTTTAATGACTTTTTATTAGTTAATTTATAAAGGCAACTTTTGATTTCTTTATTAGCATGTTGAAGTCATAGTATTAAATGCAGTATCTTACAAAAGAGCATTCTAGTAGGTTTTAAGGAGTATACTTAATTGTTATTGCTATGTTGATAATGAGCCTAATGGCTTTAGTGATTTACTTTTAGCTAAAAAGGTTATAAAATACTTGTTCACCTTTTCCTGTATCTGCTTTTATTCCTATTTTCCATTATATTCTTAATAGTAGAGTTTGATTTGAGTCTTGCAAGCCAACTTAATCTTTAGTGTGTTTCATTGCATCTTTTATTTCTTACAATTTCTAATTACGTGATGGATATTGTCCACCACATTACGTATACTACATCAAGTTTTTTTTTTTTTTTTTTTTTTGTAGTAGTAGTAGTAGTTATAAAGGTTTTGAGCCACTTACTCCATTTAATATCGCACTCCGTTTGTCATGTTTCAATGAATTTTCTTCTCCGCCATTGAAATGTGATGATTGATGGTAGGTTAATGGTAGAGCACTTGTATTGCAGTGGTATCTGCTTGTTTGCTTCCTAAAATTCCTCTGTGACTTAAAATCCACTGCAGTTTTATGTAATTACCTCTGTTATTCAATTCAATAATAGGTCATTTAATCTGTGAATATAATTGCCTCTTTGAACATGTTATTTCCCCTCGACTATTTTACTACTTTTTGTATAGTGAATAATTCAACATTCTTAATAAACATAGAAATGTTTCGTCTTAAACTACAGTAAGAATTAAGACTTGGAATACCATCCATAAAGAATTTCAATAGCGGCTTGAATTTCTAAGCCTAGCTACCTGTAATGTATCTGCTGTTACATATAAGCTTGCATCATCTGCAAACTCTGAAAACACCAAAATCTAAGGTATTTGCCCTGTCACTTTCACCTATATCGTACAATCAGTTTTATTACTTCTCGTTGTTCATCACCCGTCTCTTTTTCTATAACCCTGTTTCTTCGTTTCCAAGGCACTCTATGTAACATTTATTGTATGATCACTACCGTTGTTTAATAGATCTTTTATATTAATAGGATTTTCAGTGGTGGGTGAAAAAACCAGAAACCTATGGTTGGGTCGCTATGGCATAACTAGTACTAATTAGATTTTATCTAGTGTATTTCTTATACGGATTTAGAAAATAAGTATTTTGATATATTCTATAATGCATGATGTTTTTATGTGATCTTTGAGATTAATTTTATATTTGGTCTTTGTGACTAATCATAAGATAATTCGTATTATTATTATTATTATTATTATTATAACATGCTAAGCTACAATCATAGTTGGAAAAGCAGGATGCTATAAGCCCAGGGTCTTCAACACGGAAAATAGCCCAGTGAGGAAAGGAAATAAGGAAAAAAGAAACATTTTTAAGAAGAGTAATATTAAAATAAATATCCTATATAAACTATAAAATTTTTAACAAAACATGAGGAAGAGAAACAAGACAGAACAGCATGTCCGAGTGAACCCTCAAGCAAGAGAACTCTAACCCAAGACATTAGAAGACCATGTTACAGAGGCTATGGTACTATCCAAGACTAGAGAACAATGGTTTGATTATGGAGTTTCCTTCTCCTAGAAGAGCTGCTGACCATAGCTTAAGAGTCTCTTCTACCCTTACCAAGAGGAAAGTGGCCACTGAACAATCACAATGCAGTAACCCCTTGGGTGAAAAAGAATTGTTTGATAATCTCAGTGTTGTCAATGTATGAAGAAAGAGAAGAATAAGTAAAGAATAGGCCAAACTATTCGCTGTGTGTTTGAGTAGGCAAAGGGAAAATGAACCGCAACCAGAGATAAGGATCCAATGTAATACTGACTGGCCATTCAAAAGACCCCATAACTCCCTAGCGGTAGAATCTCAACGGGTGGCTGGTGCCCTGGCCAACCTACTACCTATGGAACTTGATTGTTGCTCCATTTGTTGGGGATTTTCAAAGGTAATTTCTTCATCACAGACCATTTCTTTTGCCCAAGGTCTTTCTGACTAAAGGTCTCTATTCCATATTGAAGAGAGAGAGAGAGAGAGAGAGAGAGAGAGAGAGAGAGAGAGAGAGAGAGAGAGAGAGAGAGAGAGAGAGAGAGAGAGTGCTATAACCAAAGATCAACAATGCACCCATACTTACATAGAAACCTAATGATAGAGCGAGGGTAAAGGAATTCTGGAAGCGCATTTGGTTTCCCAAAGTAGTCTCATAACTTTTAGAACTACTAATATCTTGAAAAGATAAGTAAAACTAAACTTCCAATGTTTCATAGGCAACTGTGAGGCTACACAAGATTTCAGATCACGAACAGTCATTGGTCCTTCCTGAGATCAGATTTGAATTAAAATATAAGACAAATTTTATTTTTAGAGAAATTATATATATATATATATATATATATATATATATATATATATATATATATATGTGTGTGTGTGTGTGTGTGTGTGTGTGTGTGTGTGTGTGTGTGTATATATATATATATATATATATATATATATATATATATATATATATATATATATATATATATATATATATTTTATATACATACATATATATGTGTGTGTACGTCTATATGCATTTCAAAACTTTACAAGTTCATCGTTTTTTATTATAAAATTGTATCATAAAGACTATAGCCCTTGAAAAATTTATAACCCACAAAAATGCAGCAATATGTATTTGAGGCTTCGAGTTTCTACATAATGATAATATAGTCTTTAATTACTGAAACCTTCTTCTATATTTGCTCTTTTATTTCAGACAGAAAATGTGAGCAATGAAACCAGATTTCGTGATATATACTTATCTCGCTGAATTATTTCACAGATTTTAGTTTATTCCTTCCTTTTGGTGCTTATTTTTTCTTATTTCTATATCTAATCTCTAGATTTGGACAATAAGTATTTGGATAGCTTCTTTTTGTTTTTGCTGGTATTACTAAACAAATCGATTCTAGCTTGTTCTCTGTTAGCTTTGTACATAGCTTTTCGATAGCTTTCTATAAGTTTTATAAATATTGTTTTTGTGACTGATCTTGAAGGCTATAGGTATATTTGCAGCTTTCCAGTACAAACTCGGGCTTCATATTCTCACAGCTTCTAACTAAAAGTTAACTAGAGGGTCAGTTATTACATTCTATTGGGTTCCTAGTCTCCACTTTGAACGTTGGTTTCTCTATTCAAGATTAAAACGTCATTTATATCTGTAGTGCTCTCTCTCTCTCTCTCTCTCTCTCTCTCTCTCTCTCTCTCTCTCTCTCTCTCTCTCTCTCTCTCTCTCTCTCTCTCTCTCTCTCTCTCTCTGAAATAGTTACGTTTAAATGCTTAGTCAGCACCATTCCTAGGCTTTGCATACTAATCCCTGCCTTCTCTCTCTCTCTCTCTCTCTCTCTCTCTCTCTCTCTCTCTCTCTCTCTCTCTCTCTCTCTCTCTCTCTCTCTCTCTCAATGAAATGGTTACGTTTAAATGGTTCGTTTGTCTGCACCATTCCTAGGCTTTACAAACTAATCCCTGCCTTTCTCTGTGCATATATATATATATATATATATATATATATATATATATATATATATATATATATATATATATATATATATATATATATATATTGGCTACGATGGTGAAGATGGGTTGATATCAATCCTAAGTACGAAGAAATCAGAATTCGACAGGTGTGTGTGTATATATATATATATATATATATATATATATATATATATATATATATATATATATATATATATATATATATATATATATATACACATATACATATATATATATATATATGTGTGTGAAACTTTTGAATTTGTAATGCTACATAGAAAATATGGTCAATTTACTGTTCAGTTAATCTCTCATTGTTTTATATATATATATATATATATATATATATATATATATATATATATATATATATATATATATATATATATATATATATATATATATATATATATATATATATATGGTTTATTGAGTTTTTCATCCTATCGATTACCGAATAAGAAATCCTTACTTTTAGGTATTTTGCATTTCTACCATTGAAAATAAGTCACGACAAAAGCACTGAATAACTTTAATCTCGAACGTAAGTTAAAACAACATTAAAATGAATCCCAAGGGAAAAATGAATGAACAAATAGAATTACCAGCGTACAAAAATATTGAAAAATAAATGAAGTCCAACTTGACAAATAAAGAACTACAACAATTTTTTTCCCGCTGTATCACATAACAATATGCCACCTACGGTTGAATTTCATTACCATTTGAAAAGAGTTGGACCACATGACACATTTAACTTTTATTGCAATGCATATTCCAAATATTTGTTATGGGAGAGATAATATTTTTATGAATTAATTGAATAGCGAGTGAACTGCATGATTTACATAGTAATCAATCGAATCAAATGGGATTTGGCTCCTGTGTTGACCTGTACTAATACTCTGTATACGAGGGATGAGGGATCGGCGGGGAAGGGGGTTGGAGGGAGGGGAGGCCTGGGGCTGTGCAGATTTTTTATTTGATTGGTTCCTAAAGAGCTGTGAAAGTGGTGTTATTTACTGCTTTTTCATGGTAGGTGGACAGGAAGTGGGTTTGTGTTGAACAGCGTTCGCTTTGATATTTTTACTTTCTTTTTTTCTTCTGTTCTTTCTTTGCTGCGTTATTCTTTGTGGCGTATTTGTGGTAAAATAAGTGTGTTAAGTAATATCATATTTTGCTTTTTAGTATGTTTGATTTTATTAGACATACTGTTTACTCTCATTCTGTATAGCTCAATTTAATCAACCTTTTGTACTATGAAGCCAGATCCAATTAAATTGAATCAAATTTGGAAATGATTTCGTACTTCAGAGATCAATTATTACCATCATCAAATATCAGACTTAAAGTTTTACCTTTGGACAAACATAGGAATGGTTAGGTATTCTGACGTGCGATCTTATTCAAGGTCGGGATCTTTTGCATTGTTTACGTAACGAAATAGTCGGCATCTTCGATACAAGTTCATCATATGAATTGAATATACTGCACCTTCTAACCTTAATATCTTTTGAATTATGTTTTATGGAATCTTTAGAAATCAAAGTCAGCAATGTCTTGTGAAGCCCAGGTTTGTATTGATGCTCGCCATGACCTTTTCTGGTGATCTCAATACAACTCTTATTCGTTTTTTTTTTTGCCCCAGACTTTAAGGGTTTGCTTACTTAACACTATCGTGCTTAAAACTACAGTTTTGGACTTTTGTATCTTAAATTTCCATTACTGCACGGTAATTGTTTAGTGGCCACTTTCCTCTTGGTAAGGGTAGAAGAGACTTTAGCTGTGGTAGGCAGCTCTTCTAGGACAAGGGCATTCCAAAATCAAACCATTGTTCTCTAGTCTTTGGTAGTGCTATAGCCTCTGTATCATGGTATTCCACTGTCTTGGGTTAGATTTCTCTTGCATGAGGGTACACTCAAGCACACTATTCTATCTTATTTCTCTTCCTCTTGTTTTGGTATAGTTTATATAGGAGATATTTATTGTTACTGTTCTTATGATATTTTATTTCCGGTTTTCCTTTCCTCATTGGGCTATTTTCCCTGTTGAAGCCCCTGGGCTTATAGCTTAGCAAGTAATAATAATGATATTTTTTGACAAAAGTTTTAAACTATATTCCCCTGGTTATGACTATTTTCCACTCAGTTCGACCGACTTGTTTGTACTTTAAGCAGTTTTAGCCTCGTCTTTTTTTTTTACCGTCTCTGCATGCATACATTCTCTATTTTGGATAAATTGTAATGGTACCACCCAAAATGCTTTTATTCAACTCACTCAGATTTATAAGATTCAAATCCCATACAGTTTCCCAATACCAAAGAAATGAACAAATTCTTCAGAGCCTAGAAAATATTCATGATCCTTTTATTACCTGAAAACCTTTCTAATGTGTAAAATATGTCTTCCTCTAGGATCATCAGATCATAATCTTATTTCTGTCACCTCTCCTCACCATTCCAGGGCTAATTCTCTTCATAATTGCTACTGTCAGCGTTCCAGTTGGGCTGGTATTCAACTCTTTTATTTGATTTTTCAATGAGCTATTGTTGTTGTTGGCAATTGAAATACTGATATTGTAACACATACTGGTGGTAAGGCCATAACTCCACGTTCTGCAATAATTTATTAATCTATCTGTCTCAAAGAGAACATGTGTAAGTTATGCTCTTATATCACCATGTCACTCATAAACACTAGGATTTTCATTACCTGTTCCCTTCGAATACTCAATTATGGGTTTTGCCAACAAAGCTTTAGATACATTTTGCAAGTCTGACTTTTATCTCTATCTAATTTTTCTTTCTTATTAAACAGTTAAAATTCTAACCTTTTCTTCCAGTGAAATTAATTCCAATACTAATAATCCCTTTACTCTGCTCTTATGCGTTACTTGAGAGTTACTTGAGGAGGTGGATCAGTTTAAGTACTTGGGGTCTGTTGTTGCAGCAAATGGTGCAGTGGAAGCAGATGTACGTCAGAGAGTCAATGAAGGTTGCAAAGTGTTGGGGGCAGTTAAGGGAGTAGTAAAAAATAGAGGGTTGGGCATGAATGTAAAGAGAGTTCTATATGAGAAAGTGATTGTACTAACTGTGATGTATGGATCGGAGTTGTGGGGAATGAAAGTGATGGAGAGACAGAAATTGAATGTGTTTGAGATGAAGTGTCTGAGGAGTATGGCTGGTGTATCTCGAGTTGATAGAGTTAGGAACGAAGTGGTGAGGGTGAGAACGGGTGTAAGAAATGAGTTAGCGGCTAGAGTGGATATGAATGTGTTGAGGTGGTTTGGCCATGTTGAGAGAATGGAAAATGGCTGTCTGCTAAAGAAGGTGATGAATGCAAGAGTTGATGGGAGAAGTACAAGAGGAAGGCCAAGGTTTGGGTGGATGGATGGTGTGAAGAAAGCTCTGGGTGATAGGAGGATAGATGTGAGAGAGGCAAGAGAGCGTGCTAGAAATAGGAATGAATGGCGAGCGATTGTGACGCAGTTCCAGTAGGCCCTGCTGCTTCCTCCGGTGCCTTAGATGACCGCGGAGGTAGCAGCAGTAGGGGACTCAGCAGTATGAAGCTTCATCTGTGGTGGAAATGTGGGAGGTTGGGCTGTGGCACCCTAGCAGTACCAGCCTGGTTAGGCTGGAGGAACGTAGAGAGTAGAGGTCCCCTTTTTTGTTTTGTTTCTTGTTGATGTCGGCTACCCCCCAAAATTGGGGGAAGTGCCTTTGGTATATGTATGTATGTATCAGTCTTGGGCTTTGTTGCAGATAAGACAATTTCTGTTCATTTTTCATATTTCGTTTAATACTCAGGATATCTCTGAACGTACTGGTTCAGTTCATCCCAAAGATGACCATTCTAAACCTTTTATCTACAGTCCTGTAGTTGTAACTTATTTTATCAAAGCGTTTGAAACTACATGATTGTAACTTCCTATAGCCCTCTTCTTGTGTTTCACCAGTAAGTTGTGCAAAAAAGGTTGGATCTATTGCTGACTATGTATCTTCCTATTTAAAGAACTATGGATATCTTAAAGGCATGTTATTGTCTGGGTTAAATCTCTGTTATCGAAGCTTCTTACATCTGGCTTTGCACTTATCTTTGTACAGTTCTTTCAAGATTTTTATACCATCACTTTATATCTGTCCTATTATTGACAACATTTGCTTCCTTCTTCTCTTTGGTTGTTCCTTGAGATTCAGCTCCATCACCTATTTTTTTCCTTCTCTCTATCAGTGATCTCCAGTCCCTTTATTCTATTGTGATTTTACTAATTCGACTTTTATATTTGGTTTTACTTACACATATATTTTTATTTATACTGTACATCTCTTGGATATAATTCAGTAAAAATATATCAATAAGAATACTGTACCTTCAAGATACAGATCACTCTTCCATATCATCCATCCAATTCTTATATTGATTTTTTAATGTACAGTAGTTATTGAACTCCTTGAATTTGTTAAGAGTTCTTTGCTAAGGATTCAGTTGACAATTTTTTTTTTTTTTTCATGAATTTATTTTTCTGCATAAATATATTTTTTTCTATATTCCAG
>NC_090765.1:37384844-37387344 GCF_036898095.1 Palaemon carinicauda
AAATCTTGGGCGATTTCACGCACCAGACGCTGGAAGGGGGAGCTTCCTGATGAGAAGTTCAGTGCTCTTCTGGGTAGCGACGGATCTCACGGAGGGCAACGGTACCAGGCCTGTAACGATGGGGTTTCTTGACTCCTCCTGTAGCAGGGGCAGACTTGCGAGCAGCCCTTGGTTGCAAGCTGCTTGCGGGGAGCCTTTCCTCCCCAGTGGATTTACGGGCGGTCTGCTTGGTACGAGCCATTGCTGCTTACGATTTGAGTGAACAAACGCAAATGATTTTTTCCCTACTCGATTTCTCGCCTTTATATACCCTCCTACGTGACGTCACAGGCATCTACACTCCCCATTGGTTAGTGGGCCGAAGTCACAAGCCGTTTTTCAAATGCTGAAGCTCGACATTAAGAAATAATCCATATAAAATCGGAAACATATCAAAACACACACACATACACACAAAACGATAGTATGTACTCGGCCCCCACAAACCAACAACAAAACATTTACAAAATCGACACACACTAACATACAATCCAACAACAAAAATTTATGAGAACTGAAAAAATAATGCACAGTAGTGTGACGTCACAGCGATCCTCATTCCCCCATTGGTCTCTCGCCAGAACTCACAAGCCATTTCTCTGAACGTGAAGCTCAACAATTTGAAATATTCAATATACAAATCAACAACACAATAATAAACAAACTCACATACACAAACCAATAACACAAACACACACCCTCACACTTATAACCTAAACATTCACAAAATCGAAAACATAAACCATCGAAAAATAACATTTAATGGTACACCCTGAAGAAAACCAACCCCTCCTTTTGCTGTAACGCACGCACACGCCCTTTAAATACCGAAAAGTCGGTGGCGGGCGGTATCATTCGCTCACAACCACAGCATCATGACAGGACGTGGCAAGGGAGGAAAGGGACTCGGAAAGGGAGGCGCTAAGCGTCATCGTAAAGTACTTCGTGATAATATCCAGGGTATCACCAAGCCCTGCCATTCGTCGTCTGGCCCGCAGAGGTGGTGTCAAACGTATCTCTGGACTCATCTACGAAGAAACCCGCGGTGTCCTGAAGGTATTCCTCGAGAATGTCATCAGGGATGCTGTCACCTACACCGAGCATGCCAAGAGGAAGACTGTCACTGCCATGGATGTCGTCTACGCCCTCAAACGCCAAGGCCGTACCCTGTACGGTTTCGGCGGTTAGATGCTTCTTTGCAAGGTTATCTAAGACTACAGACGAGCAAGAATCCTGCTTGCAATCCTTGCAACAGGAGGACTGTTTGTCTCACCTAAACCCGGACCTTTTTAGGTCCACAAATCACTTCTATAAGAAAGAATCTTTTTGACACTGAAATACCCTATTTGCCCCTCCCTCTAAAGGAATAAGCCTTATTATAAAGTCGCTCTGTAGTCAATGAACAAAGTACATTAAGCATGCCTATATCTATCTATAATCTATTGGAAAAGGATGTTATTAGATATTTTTTTTTTTTTTTTCCGTCGATTCAATGTGAATCAATAAAGGTTTTTTTTAGTCTTTTGGATTTGGTTGGAAGGAATCGATTGAATTGGGATTGTATATTATAATTTCAATGATTAAATTTATACTAGGAATAGCAATCATAATAAATGTTGAATGTCGAGGGCGGTGATAGATAGATGAAATACTTTTTGGGTGTCAAAAAGGAAAACATTGATTATAAATACAGTTGCAAGTTGTATTTCCATGTCAACGGCCCATACCACGTTGAAAACACCGCTTCTCGTCCGATCAGCGAAGTTAAGCAACGTTGGGTCTGGTCAGTACTTGGATGGGTGACCGCCTGGGAACACCAGATGCTGTTGGCATTTTGATTTCCGTAACCAGTACCCAAACAAAAAATAATAATATATATATATATATATATATTATATATATATATATATATATATAATATATATATATATATATATATATACAGTATATATATATATATATATATATATATATATATATATACACACGATATATTCATTTATGTATTGAATTATTTATATATCTATCTATCTATCTATCTATTTTGATGGAAATCGAAGTAGAAATAGATATAGAAACAGAAAAAGATAGATAGATAGATAGATAGATAGATTTATATATATATATATATATATTATAATATATATATATATATATAGTTATATATATATATATATATATATATATATATATATATATATATATCTATATATATATATATATATATATATATATATAAATATATATAATATATATTATAAATGAATCTATCTGTTTGTTTACAAACACATACATACTGACTGTGTTTGTTTATTCCTTTTTTTTTTCTAATGGGCAACATATTGACATTTGCAACTAAAGAAATAATAAGTGTTCTGCCGAATGATTGGGATGGCATGTAGAAATAATATTCAATTCGTGAGGGCATAAGTCATTCATTCATTGTCAAGATTCTTTCTTA
>NC_090765.1:37392344-37394053 GCF_036898095.1 Palaemon carinicauda
ATTACTATTTGTTAGTATTTAAATGAATATTATTGGTTAGTGTGTTTTTTATTAGTATAATTATGATTACTATAACTATGACTATTATTATTATAATAGTCATATGTTTATTATTAATGTTTTTATTACTATTATTATTAATAGTATTATTATTATCATTTTTAATATTGTTTTTATTGCTAGTGTCCTACTTTCTATTATTTTTATAATATTAATGTATATAATTTCCCTTATTACTGGATTACTATATTTCGTTATTAATAGCTAGATATAGAGATAAATAGATAGATAGATAGATAGATAGATAGATAGACAGATGGGTATAACCAATGCTTGCAGCAAGCAAGAATAGTGAAGATGCAATTGCACAAAAATGATATAGATATAGCTAAATAGCACATCCATCAATTTCATAGTTTATTATACTGTCTGAATACATATGTATTTAAAAAGATGTTCATGAGACACCACTTATTTCGAGGCAAACTTGAAAGGAGACAGGAGAACAAGTAGTGTTTGGAAAATTCATTGATTGATTGGGCAACATAGATTCATGAGGGAATAAAGGTACATAAGAGTTATTTCATCTCGTATTTAAATCAGAGAGGAAAGAAGGAATGTTTTGTTTGATTTGTCAATGTCAACTTTTCTTATAAAAAGAGATTTTGGGCCCTAAAGAGGGCCGATTTTTTGTTAGAGTGAGGGGTTAAGTAACAACTTAAGCTCTCTCTCCACGGATGCGGCGAGCCAGCTGGATATCCTTGGGCATAATGGTGACTCTCTTGGCGTGGATGGCGCACAAGTTGGTGTCTTCAAAGAGGCCGACGAGGTAAGCCTCAGAGGCTTCCTGAAGGGCCATGACAGCAGAGGACTGGAAACGAAGGTCAGTCTTGAAATCTTGGGCGATTTCACGCACCAGACGCTGGAAGGGGAGCTTCCTGATGAGAAGTTCAGTGCTCTTCTGGTAGCGACGGATCTCACGGAGGGCAACGGTACCAGGCCTGTAACGATGGGGTTTCTTGACTCCTCCTGTAGCAGGGGCAGACTTGCGAGCAGCCTTGGTTGCAAGCTGCTTGCGGGGAGCCTTTCCTCCAGTGGATTTACGGGCGGTCTGCTTGGTACGAGCCATTGCTGCTTACGATTTGAGTGAACAAACGCAAATGATTTTTCCCTACTCGATTTCTCGCCTTTTATACCCTCCTACGTGACGTCACAGGCATCTACACTCCCCATTGGTTAGTGGGCCGAAGTCACAAGCCGTTTTTCAAATGCTGAAGCTCGACATTAAGAAATAATCCATATAAAATCGGAAACATATCAAAACACACACACATACACACAAAACGATAGTATGTACTCGGCCCCACAAACCAACAACAAAACATTTACAAAATCGACACACACTAACATACAATCCAACAACAAAAATTTATGAGAACTGAAAAATAATGCACAGTAGTGTGACGTCACAGCGATCCTCATTCCCCATTGGTCTCTCGCCAGAACTCACAAGCCATTTCTCTGAACGTGAAGCTCAACAATTTGAAATATTCAATATACAATCAACAACACAATAATAAACAAACTCACATACACAAACCAATAACACAAACACACACCCTCACACTTATAACTAAACATTCACAAAATCGAAAACATAAACCATCGAAAAATAACATTTAATGGTACACCCTGAAGAAACCAACCCA
>NC_090765.1:37399553-37419553 GCF_036898095.1 Palaemon carinicauda
TTCATGTATTAAACTACCGCATTATTCGGATAAAGAATATAATATATATATATATATATATATATATATATATATATATATATATATATATATATATATATATATATATATATAATTACCAAAATTGCAATTGCTCTAGCCATATCTTACAAGCGCCTACTAATATTATTATGAATAATCAGTAATTCGTAAAAAAGAATAAGAGTACCGGTCGGTCATTGTGTCATTTTATGAAGTTCTCCTTCTAATTGAATGAAATAATTTTGTGAAATGCTGCCGGGATCTTTTTCTAGTGTTATACAGAATTGAAATAAGTTTTTCTGACAAATGTTTATATTTATGTATAACTAAATGCGGACGATGTTAAACCCTCAGCATCACATGCATTTCAAACTTTGATTTATTAATTCTCTCTTGAATTAGCGTAAACACCTCCCCCTTTCAACAAAAGGCAATTATTCAATATTATTGTTGCCAGGTTTTTCAATTTATCATCTAAAAGTTTTGCTTACTGTTAGCTGTTTTGTACAGAAATTCCCTAAACTTTTTGTTCCGTTTGTAAACTGTATGATTTTATGATTTATGAATAGAAAAAGAATAAAGTAAACAAAACTTTTAAAAGTGGATTAAAATTCATTGTTTGACAATTTACTCCACTTTTGAAATCATTTATTACTATAATATCCTTTTCAACTTAGAGAATAAGGAAAACTAGTGAAACAGCTACAGGAATATTTTTTATATAACCAATTATTGAAGAGGCTCCCAGCTGCATCTCTATCTCCCTGATGTAGATAGAACATTAGATTAATTGAGTGGCATATGGAGATAGGTAGAGGTTAGAAATGGCGAAAAAGAGAAGAAATTGAAAGAAAGGATCTTACATACAAACTTGCCTCGTACACCAGTTTTAATTTTATTGTTTCTCAAGGTACTTTTGTAATTGAAACAAAACTTGAATGCATACGTACCTCTTGTTTCATGCCTGCCACACATTTCTTTCATATAATTTTGTTTTTTTATTTCAATGCCAACTGTACATGTTGAATGGGATTTTGGCTTTTGAGTTTCAGCCTCACCCACTCTTCCAGATCGTCTTCTGAATCGTAAGATTCAAATTCCGACTTCCTTTGTAATGGGCGGAATAAATTAGTTTAGATTTTCACTGGCAAGACCTTTGGCAGGAACGGACGCGAATCAAAGCTCTTTTAGCGTGACCATGCCTTGGATAATGACAGCCCCAGTGATAATAATTATGGGCATAATGGTGAAATAAGATGGTAATTGAAATCATTGTGGAAATATCATCAATAAAATTCTGATGCGTCGAAAAGTTGTTCGCATTAAGGTTTATTTTAATTTTTTGGCTTCATCGGTTAATGAAAAGAAACACGATAAACATTTTAAAACGAAGATCTATTATCTACACTCACTCCATATTTATAGCCCATTGTTTTTCAACACAAAAGCGAAATTATTTTGAGGGAAAAGGCATTCTTTAAGCCAAATAACAAAATATTCTCCCGCTGGTATCAAATATTTCTAACATTGAGTAAGATAAATTTCAGCCAAACCTTAAATATATGTATGAGGTCACCCAACCCCGACCACATGTGCAAGTCTAAGTACAAGTGATTACGGTGCAACCCATAATTACTAATGCAATGGCCAAAATAAATAATGATATAATCTATCATGATTACACGTTTATAGGAGAATGATGTCTGTAAAATGCTTAATGGCAGATTTAATTAGTTTCATTAAATTGCTACAAGTTTAAGATAGGAAAAGGGGGAAATATATTTCTCTCTCTCTCTCTCTCTCTCTCTCTCTCTCTCTCTCTCTCTCTCTCTCTCTCTCTCTCTCTCTCTCTCTCGGAACCGCTGAATGAATATTTCAAATGTTAAGATACTTTCATTAGATATATCGTCGATTCTAATTCGTGAGGAAATTATTTTGAAAACATATGTCTGCTAATTACTAATTATACATAATTGATATTAAAAAAACATCACATTATCGTTAATGAGTTCTTGAATATAAAATGACTGATAAGTAAATGCCGTGCTAGAATTATACGCCTTTATTTGTCCGGTTCTTTCCCTCTTTTATATATTTTCTGTCATTCCTTTTGCACAGCAAAATAGCCCGGCTAATAGATAATCGGTATAAATTTGGAAGACTCAAATGTTCGCTGATCGTAAAGAGTACGCTTATAAATCGACGCCATTTTTGATGTACAATATACTTAGATGACGTAAAAATAGTCTTAAATGAAAAATCGCTGGTATACCGATGTTTAAGAATTCTTCGAATAGGTTTAAAAGTCTTAACGACTCGTGCGTATAATCAATCATATCTATTTTAAAAACACAATTTGTATTTATTTTTTTTTCTCTTAGAAGTAATTACCTGGTCATACTAAAGTATCTATGTATTTTTATGTGCCTATTGTTATATATCGTTGTTTTATATCGTTGCTTTGTGTATGTGTGTGTGTGTGTGTATGTTTGTTTATGTATCAGGTCTCATAGTTCAATATGATTTATAGTTCTGAAGATGATCATCACCGACATACCGTATCGACCCTTGGCATTAAGTGCCATACTAATGGGCTGGTAAATCCTGGCGCCTTGTTTTCAATTCTCCTGTGTTTCATTTCAGTACTTTGTTTCCTTATACACCTCTGGTTTATCCAGACAGCTAATTTATTTCTTTCCATCCTTATCCTGTTCTCCTCTTGGTTCCATGGTATTGCTTCTTCTCGTGGTATGATAGATTCATCACAATGAATAATATCCTTTCCCAAGCCATGCGGGTTTATTTTTGTTCATTGTAAATATTTTTTCATCCCTACATATTTCCTTGACTTTCTAAAATTCAATTAATATCTGTAAAGAAAAGGAATAGAAAAAGAGGAACGGCATGTATATGAATTGTAAATCGCGGTTTGATTAATTTATTATTCGTTTTATGCTATAGTTCACGAAATCTTTTGAAACTAATGTAAATAAGGGTGGAGGGTTATTAAAGTTTCATTATTATATTTTTTAAGATGCATAGAGAATGAAGTAAAACTGGATTTCGTTGATAATCTACTATTCCTAAACAATTAATAACACTCACTGCTTTTTCACCCTCCTCAATGTTATAAGGAAGGTAATTTGCGTGAATTTTGATGCAAATTATTTATTTGCAGTCAATAGGGTGAAATTTAGATTATTGTATAATAGAATATGAATCATGCAACCTTCAGGCTTATAATATTTGGATATAAAAGCTCAAAAAACAAGAAAATAATATTTATTTCATCAGATTTAATACGACAAAAAGAACGAGGAAATATGAAGCCTCAACATCGAGCCAAATTGACAATACTATAAGCAGAATCCAGTCTGTGCTGATATGGATACCTGATACCTACGTAACTTTAAGCCTGTCATAATTATGTTTGTGTCGAAGACATAATGGCAAACGCTTAACCACTAGGAATGCAGTTAGCCTTGGGTCCGTCAACTTTGTGTTCTATTCTTGTGTAATTTAATATTTGGCTGTAGAGTAAGAATGGCCAACAAAGTATATATGTGCGAAATAACTAACACTCAAATTTGGTTTCATAACATCATTTTTACACAGAATATCAATAATGTTGTTCCGTTTATTCATGAAATTATTTAAATTTTATCTTGTCTACAAACTTTTGCCCTTTTAAAAAAAAATTAATAATTTACAGGTTGAATTTCCTATTATCTTCACCCCTTCCAAACTATTTTGAGCAAAGTTCGTTTGCAGACTCAATGCTGAGAAGAGCATATTCTTTATAGTAAATATTATAACATTTTTTTTTCTTTATTCAATATGGTAATAACGCCATGTGAAGAAAAAAAAATCAGTCATCGTTTTTCAAACCAATTTAGCATCAGTAAACCTTTTACTTGAAATTTATGATGTCAGATAATGTATCCTTTTAACATAGAATGGTAAACACGGTCTTTCTGATATTGTGAAGTTGCATCTCAAACCTAAATTTCATTTTGCCTGCTGTTGCGCAAGATTAATATAAAAGTCAAACTTTAGTTATGTGTTTATGAATAAATATTGGAGGATGAGCATAAAGGGACGTATTTATATCCCCTTGCTTATTTAAGGAATTAAACTCATACACTGGCGCAAATGATATATGATAATATATTCCAGGTAAGATGAAATCTTGTGTTATTACGAAACTGCCGGGTGCTTTGATTAGAACATTCATCATTTTAGTTGCCGATGCAAAAACAGATAATCCGTTCGCAAAATAATATTATTCCCTAGATCGAGGGAAAAATATCGTCGCTCAGTAAGTGCCGGCAGATTAAGATAAATGCTTCATCTATTCATGCATGTAAATATAATCTGACCAGCGAAACGGATCATGCGAGCGTCGTTAATGTCATGCGGGAGCTATTGGTTGAGAGCCCCTTATCGGGGCCGCCTCCTTCATGCTTGATTTATGGCTTAATTTGTTGCTTTTGACACCTCGACCACCTTCGCAGGTGGTTCTTTTCCGAGGTGCCTTCGCCTGTCCCGACACCTTACAGTGTTTGCCTGCATGCTCGATGACGTCATTAGAGTGGTATGGGGTTTGTTTGGTAGTACATGAGAGATTAGGCTTGTGGGCATTTTTTGGATTTGTGCAGTTTATATATTTTCTCTTATTAATGCATTTATTTACTTCATCTTTACAAGTATTTATGAATGAGGAGTTCACAATACTAATGGTCACCAGAGCTCTAATGGCTGTTATTGTTTTTATTGCTTTAATGTCTTCTATCAACATTATTCTTTTCCCATTAGAAATTGTACTGGGATATATAGACCTCAAAACTTCTTAAAATCTGTTTATATATAGGGTACTTGGATATATAGACTCCAAAACCTTTTAAAGTCTGTTTATATATAGCCTAGATATGTGATTGAAAATTGCCAATTTTCAAAGGCGTTTTTCTCATGATTTTGATTTTTCCCGCTCAGCCCCTTGAGACCCTTATTTTGTGAATGCCTTTAATTTCTCATATTAGTGTTGGATAAATGAAACATTAAAAACATTTTCATAGATGTTATTCAAGAGTATAGTAAGTCGAAACGTTTATATCAGATGTTTAATTACATTAGTTTGAGAGAATGTCCTGAATAAGATTATTTTCCTTTTAATTTTCTTCCATTGGGTGCACAACGACCACGAACATTTGCCAACAGACTTAGTTTGCTTGAGTTAAGTTCCAAGTTCCAGATATAACTTAAACATCCTTTTACATGTATAACGTCTTGAGTCAATTCCATAATTTTCTTGGCGTTAATTTGTCTTTCTTTTCTTATAAATCCAATCTGCGAAAGGCTTTGCTTAAGAGAGTGTCGAATGTATATTTGTAAGGTTTGGAGAAGATGAAAATAAATTTTATACGAACTGGCGGAAAATTCTCTCCCGAAAAAAGTCTTGGTCATATTTGGCATTCAGATGAAGACTCGACGATTATTATCCGTTGGGTGTAAAACAATTTGGATCCCACTCGAGGAATTAATAGTCATTGCAGGACGCTGTTTCAAAAGACTTTAGCAAATATCAGAAATAGAGAAGGCCGTGTCAACACGCGCACACGAGAGCGCGCTCACATTAACCTTTTACTCAAAATTAGATCAAATATAGATTGGTAAATATAAGCGAAATAGAATAATAATTCTCTGCCGAATATTCATATAATTCGGGAAAATCATTTTCCTTTCCCTCTTCAATTTGCAAAATCAGTATTAATATGAAAACAAAATAGATCCGATGCAGAGATAGAGTGAGAGTGAGAGAGGGCGATGAGCGAACTATAAAGATCATTAGAACTTGACAAATGTCCCATTGTCATTTATTCAGCCGATAATGAGCGCATATTACATAATTTAGTTCAGTAAATGATCATAACCCTTCTAATACACACCGTTATCAACTGGTCTATGTGATGCGTCGGCCTGTTGCATAATTATGGTCATATTCGGATTACAATAAATCGTCAGCCCTGGGAAACCTCGATTACTAATGCATTTAAATTATATTTTACACCCGTGATATTTGTAGAATAAATAAATCACTATTTTGGCCGTAATTTCGTCGAGTTTTGCTGAATTTATGTTTGACACCCCATGGCGTATCGGTGTTTTTCTTGCCCTTTTTTCTGTTTTTGCTGATGGGGGAAGGGATGTTTTATTTGTGTGACCCTTTTTGTGGAATGAGTTTGTGGCTTACTTTTTGAGATTACCAATATGATTATTTTGTTTGTTTGTTATATTTATTTATTTCCATTATTATTTACGATTATGGGTTTAATCATTTCTAAATCTACGTTCAAATGCTATTATATAATGGAAGTTGATATCTACTGTTTATGTTCTTTTTATAAATATTTAATTGAATATATTTAGAAGCCTGTACTAGATGCTTCACGATGCAGTAGGAGTAATAAATAACGTGAATTTCCGATTAATGTTTCTAATTTTGAAAGCCAAATTCGTTCCCTTTTCCAAGACTTTGTTTCACAAAAACCTTGACTCCTGTTAACAAACCATGACTATATATATATATATATATATATATATATATATATATATATATATATATATATATATATACACACACACACGCACATATATATATGAATAAATGTATGTATGTATATCTATCTATCTATCTATCTATCTATCTATCTATCTATATATATATATATATATATATATATATATATATATATATATATATATATGTATGTATGCATGTATATATATGTGTGTGTGTGTATATATATATATATATATATATATATATATATATGTATGTATGTGTATATATATATATATATATATATATATATATATGTATATATATAAATTTATATATATATATATACGTATATATATATAAATTTATATATATATATATATATATATATATATATATATATATATATATATATATATATATATATATATATATATATATATATATGGTACGTAGGTTTTTGTGCGCGGGAGGGAGGGTGACGCTTTCATATTACCCTTGGTTTTTCATGGGGTTCATGTGAAACAATACGAATACATTTTAGACATAAAGGATTTTAAAGGGAGGGACTGTCATTGTCAGTTTGTCAGTTGCTTTTCACAGTGAAATAATTTTGATAAACGCTGTGCATTTGGTTCGATGTTATGTTTAGGTAAATATGTGGTTTTATATTAATTTGTTACTTTGCTAGTCAGATAGGATTGCATTTTGTTGATGTTGAATTCGTTTGTTAACATTTTGCTATAAAAAGGTTCTATGTGATTTTATTTCAATTTAGAATGGAAGTCGCTTAGTTAATTATTGAGTATCTGGCATCGGTATTATTATTTTTTTTTCTTCTTTTTTTTCATCTAGGATTAGGGGTAATCTATGAGTACTCTTGAGTATCGGTATTACATTGTTCTCGTGGAATCTTCGACTATTTTGTTCCTATGATGAAATATGATGCTAGAATCGATTTCTTTGTTAAAGAAAACTAGGTTTACTCTCTACCTAGCTTTCTATATAACAGCCATTTCTAGGGGTGTGTTTCATAATTTTTTATGGTTTTTTCAAGTGCTGTAAGTCCCTGGCACTTAATTGATCGTAAGATACCAAGAAATATATATCCAGTGTTAAATATTTGTGTAGAAGTTTTTAATGTGCCTCTATATTATATATACTCGTATATGTATGTTATACTCCCAATGATATAAAAGATACACACTTGTATACATATAAGTATCAGGATTTCCTTCATATTTTCTAATATTAATAAATCAACACTTGAAAATATGTGTTCATATTTAAAGCACACTTTTAGATAAATATATATTGCTATGAATCTTTTAACAATTTTCAAGAAGAATGATATAGGGTTTTACTGACGTTTCCAATCCAAAATGGTACATCCAGTAAATCAGAATAAAAGTCGTCATTTTGCTTCCTAGGATCTTACAATTGAGACATTATAATTTTTCTTGATCGTTGTAGATCTGGTGAGGAACTCGCACGTTTTTATAATCGGAAAAAAATGTGCTGAGAACATCAAGAATCTAGATAATCCTTGATATTCCTGAAGCAGTCAGGTGTGGTGTTCTTTTATATCAGGATATTTTTTGACTAACCCCTTTAGCAGTCCTTGACTAATTACCGTGAGTCTTTTATGTTTATGAAAATAATATAATTCTGCTTAAAATGTAAGTATTGATTTGCAAATTAATAAGATTTAATTTATTTTTTGTTTACCATTGTTAGAATGACAAGAGCATTAGGTTTTGGATGTCTGGTAGTTCCTAGTGTTTTTTTTTTTTCCTTCTAAAGAAAGATTTTCAAGCCGGGGGAAGATTTCTCAAATGGCCATCTCTCTCAAGGTCCCTTGCAATAAGTACTGAGGTGGTTTGGCATCTCAATTCCTAGTGGGACAGTTTATTTTTTTCACAATATTTGAAAACTGTCAAACATTGTTTGGACGGTGATAGTCATAAATCTAAGAAAAGCTATAATGATGCAACCTTTTTTTAAAAAAAAACGTTTGTAGATATATGCAATTATATTTTGTTGATATGTTTTATCCCTAGTTCATGTACTTCCATATACACAATTTGCCGCATGTCTATACTAATACATTCTCTCTCTCTCTCTCTCTTTTTTTTTCTTTTTTTTTTTTTGTGATAAGGTCATTATGCTTTTTGGAAACATGCCTCCTGAGTTAATGGATGTTATGCTCGGTTACATTACTATTATTATTATTATTATTATTATTATTATTATTATTATTATTACTAGCTAAGCTACAACCTTAGTTGGAAAAGCTATAAGCTATAAGCTCCTATTGAATGATAATGATAATAATAATAACGACTGCATAATGAAACATTCTAGAATATCTTTAAACAAATGTTTTTGACAACCCGTTAATATCACGGTATAAACAGTTTTTCATGGTGTTCAGTATTTTTCTCTTTGACGTTAACTTAAACTTTGAATCCAAACCAATCGGATATTTTACATATATTTCCGTTAAAGTATTATCTAAGGTCATGTTTTCAATATGGTATTATCTTATAGACTTTCGGAAGGCATTCCTTTTTCGTGCACACGTGTTTCATTTGATTAATGTACAGTATGTATTATGACAATTCTGTACTTTCCTTTACTTCTGAACTCTTGAATTCCTTAGGCTTAAAACTGAGATAAACTTCGAGATATGCTATCATTATTCCCGCATACCAAAATTACATTTGTCTTGCACAAATGTACCATTTGTGTTCCTTGAACTCTTCTCAAGATCCACTATCTAATTAACCCCCCCCCCCCTTCAGACCATCCTCATATACTCTATTCCCCCTCCCCCTCCTACTCCTCCTTGATTTCCTCTCCCATCCTTTTTCTCGTAATCTATATTAAACTTTCATTATTCTTAACAGTATCTCGAGTTACATCTATTCAAGACACTACCCTCTACTCCCATCTATATCTCAGGTTTCCTAAAGGTCGTAATCATTCAGTAATGTTTTTATTCTTTTTCTTTTTAACTTACTTCCATCTTTTTCCTGCAATCAGTTTATAACCCTCCTGTCTTCTTCCCTGGGTGCTTCTCGACACTCCTAAACTCCCCCCCCCCCTCCCTGCGCTCCCTCTCTCCCTCTGTATCATGTTCCAGTGAGAGAGTCGAGATGGAACAGAGATAAGTGAATAACCACGAAACGGAGAGCAAGGAACGCAGGAACTCGGGTGTGAATATATATATATATATATATATATATATATATATATATATATATATATATATATATATATATATATACATATATTATATATATATGTATATATATGTATGTATGTATTTATGTGTGAGTGTATGTGTGTATCTTAATTCTCTGGCACCCATGGGATGCATAGGTCCTCAATATATATATATATATATATATATATATATATATATATATATATATATATATATATATATATATATATGTGTGTGTGTGTGTGTGTGTGTGTGTGTGTGTTTGTGAGTGTATGTGGGTATATAAGTGTATATGTATATGCATACACATACACAACAGCATATATTCATGAATATACTGCATATGCATTTGAGAGAGAGAGAGAGAGAGAGAGAGAGAGAGAGAGAGAGAGAGAGAGAGAGAGAGAGAGAGAGAGAGAGAGAGAGAAGGCGTGGTTAGTGTTTGGGTGTCGGGGTTGTCGGTGGGTGTCGGGGGGATAGATCATATAGCAATATTTTGCCTTCATGAGCGATGATGACTCCTCACCCACTCGACGTCCTAAGAGAAGTTAATCATTGTAATCCAAGGGTCAGTATAATGAGAGGGCACCAGGGAAGAAGAGAAAAAACAAAGAAAGAAGAAAAAAAGCGACCAAAACGTAATGCAAATATTGTGATTAGGTTATCTGATAAAAACGAAATAACACATGACGGGTGGTATAATACCGAAGCCAGTGACCGTTTTGAAACTTCCCTGGATATTAGAGTCAGATATAATTAATGGGAGGAAAAGATGTGTTGCTTTTTTTCACTCATTTTATTTCTCCCACCCTACTTTATTATGATATTGTCTGATTACCTTATTATTCGTATTCGTCATTCTCCAAACGCCGAGAGGGGCCAAGGAAGCAGGAGGTCCGGGCTAGTCTTGGTGTTTTTCTTTTTCCGACGACATGTTTATTATTGACGTTCAGCATAATGTTATCCCTTAACGCTTATGACTCTTGTTTTGCGAGGTAATGATGCTAATGATGATGACAATAACTCTCGCGGTTGATGCTCTGCGGCGTTAAGTAGATCTTATCCTAATATTCAAGGGGAGATGATGAAGGTTAAGGTGGTCCATAATGTTTGTGGGTGTATACGAGTGCCACATATTTCTAATACACACACACAAATATATATATATATATATATATATATATATATATATATATATATAGATAGATAGATAGATAGATAGATAGATAGATAGATAGATTATTTGACATAGAGAAGAACGTTATGTCTCAATGAATAAACATTTATGGATGGAGCAGTGCAAGGAGTCAAAAAAGTGTATTAGGAAGGATATCAGATATGGGTGTAAAAGAGTATAAGCTATGATTGGAGTGTGATGTGTGCTGGTGTTAGGGTTCTGATTTGGCAAAATAAAAGAAAACGGCAGAAACCGGTTAGTTTAAAAATTTAAAGTAAAGGAGAAAGTTGTGAATAAGTGTCAAATAGAATGAAGTAATGAATTACTTGGATACCACTATTTAGTGGTTGAAGAATGTAAATGTTTGATCTATACAATTATTTCAGGGTAAAGCTAATAGATGTTGGTAATATGAGATGAGAGATGGGTCATACAATAAGTAAAGCAAGAAAGGTAGCTGAAGATATGCAAAAGATTGGTAAACTAAGGTCGTATGCCTGATAGGATTGTGATTCCAATCCCCTTTCAAGAAAATAGTGTTGATGTTAGATGTGAATGAAAGGAAAGGCTAGATGCTGTTGAAATGTTTTAATAGTACAGTAGTATAAGTGGTATAAGGAGAAGACGTACTTTGAGAAAAGAAAATGCGCAGAACGGGCACAAGTTTTTAGTGATGTGAAAGTATGGCTGATAGTATTTTGATGTATTTAATTAATGTTTGGAGAGTGGATGAAGACATGTTATCAAAAGTATGTACAATATAGAAGAGCTATAAGGTAGGAGTAGAGTAAGGCCTAGACAGGGGCTTGGATAAGTAAGTGAAGATGTATTGGGAAAAAATAAAAGACTTTGAAGATGCCACGAAATCTAGGAAGTGAATAAGTATAAGCAAAATTGGGGAATGGCATAGTGATTGTATGGGGTTCAATGCACTACTGGTAAGTCTTTGCGTAGGGATGAAGTTGTGGAAATGTTACTGCAGGGGGTTTCATTAACTATTCACCAGTTCAAATATGATAACGTGTTTTACCATTGAATTTTTATCTTAACGGCTTGGTGTAAAAAAAAAAAAAATCATAATATTCATTCGTGTTCTATGAATGAGGGGACTTAAATGAAAAACAAGTAAGCAGGCACTACCCTCACTTGCGTACATGTAATTAGATATACAATTATTTATCTATACATTAATGTGTTTATATTTGATATTCATTCAACCGTCAGCGGTTTCGCTTGATAGATGATGGGACAGAAGAAAGCGTAAGACCACACTCAAAGTCACTTTTTGTTTTTAATTATCAATACAAGAAAAACTCCTGTGCTGAAATCTTCTGAAACATCAGTTGCTTATTATCTCTGCGTCATTTTCATTTTATCAAGGGCTTACATTTCAGTAGGCTACCGCTGACACTTTATTTAGCTAACACTTTATAGGTGTCTATATTTTCACCTTAACCATTAAACATTATGCACTCTTTTCTCCTACCTAGTTTCTATTGTTAATTTTCTCTTCATGGCCCACCCACTCAAATCACACTGATCCATTTTTTTTATCTGAGAGTTTTTTTTTTTTTTTAATAATATTTTCATTTATTAATAATTCTCTGCTTGGGGCCTTCCAACTCCCTCTACATGAATTGTGTATCATTATCTAACCTTTTTTTTCTATTCTTTTAAATAGTCATTCCCATCATACAATATCATTCTCTACTGAAACGATCTTGAGGATTGTATACTGTATTTAGGATTAGTTTGCTTGTTAACCTTTCTCTGCTAATACGTTTTGTTTTTTTTTCATCTTTCCAGTTGACCCCTTTTGACCTTTTAATTGCTTTTTCAAATTTGAGCCAAGTCGTCATGTGTTCGATTGTTTTTAAATTACTGTGTCCTTCAGTACCTCATTCACATTCTCTTTTATACATCTACATTAAAAAACTTTTTTTTTTTCCTTAACTGAACCTGACATTGGTGTGCCAGGTAACAAAACGAATCCGTCCATCAAACTTCTTTAAGCATATTCATCGTCCCAATACTTTACCTTCATTTCTTCCTACTTGGTGCTTGCATATAAAAAAATTCCTTTAAACAGTGACTCCATTTTTCAATTCTGCCTATAAACTCAATTCATTTGATGTCGTCAGTCGCAGCCCAATTTAATCTCGTGTGTCCATAAACGCTCATGTATTTTTTAAATGCATCTTAAGCTTTTTTTTGAACAATTCATTTATACCAGAAATCACCTCCTTTTCTGCAATTCAGTTTCAAGTACCTAAAGTCTATGTTTAGTCTGTTCTAACAAACTCTGTAAAACAAATAAATTTTAGAACCTAGGTCCTCTCGAGTACGGGTAAATCTTAAATACACGTAAACACATGCTTAAACACACACACACACACACACACACACACACACACATATATATATATATATATATATATATATATATATATATATATATATATATATATATATATATTTATGTGTGTGTGTGTGTGTGTGTGTGTGTGTGTGTGTGGATTTTTTGTTTTTACTATACACCTTTCCTCATTGGAAATGGGGAGAATGCAGGAAATACTTGGCGTTTCAGTTTCTCTGTAAGTTTTCATGCACGAGGAGATAGCCAGCGGCCAGGTTTTGTTTCAATTCAACAGACGCTCCTACAATTGGGTGGCATTAGCCGTTTAGTTATCCACAAATCTAGCAAACTTAAATTGAATCCTGCACTTATCAGACTACTCCCACTGTATGACTGCAGGTTCCAAGAGTAAGTTGTGTGGTTGTCACATTTCCTTTTAAAGAGCAAATTAGCCGGCGTGTTTATGTTGCCTATAGTTTTTTTTTTTTTTTTTTTTTCAACAAAATTTTGGCCTTTGCCAATGATGTCAGTTTACTCTTATTACGTTATACTTACTGCATTCTGTCAATTGACTAAACCTTAAAGTAAATTTCAATTAAAGAAAACATTTCTATGTTGCAATTTTTGCATTTTTTTTAGTTCCACTTTACGTCTTTTATTACAGAAGTAGTTCAAAATATCTTAGGTCTATAGTATGTAAATTAAAGTCCATTTACTGTTTTTATTTGCATATGTAGAGCGCATATGATTTTAGCGCATGATATTCCAGATTCTCTAACTACCATCTGTGCGAGGCCTCCCTCTATATTGCACGACAGTGCCTTGTCATCTACAAACTTCACTTGATTTTACAGCTTTCCTCCGGCTCTCACACCATCTTCCATGTGCGACGAGAATGCTTCTCTCGCCACCGTTTTGGCATATAAACCGAAGAGAACTTGGGACAAAGAACAGACTTTCCTGACCTCCCTTCCAACTACTCCTGGCTATGATTAATATTTCCTTAAGCTTTGGCCACTGCACCCAGTCAAAGGCCTTTCCGAAGTCGACAGCTCTATCAAACTGCTGCTCCATGTCTTGTTCCGAAACCTTTTCGCCTTATATTCGTGTAACGGCCATAGCTTATCCTATTTCTGCCCTCGATATAAAATCATAGCGAAGTCAAGTCTGAAGTAAAGTTGCTTTATTTGTAAGCCATTTAAAGTTTACCATTTGTAACTTATGTAAATATGAAATCTTATATTCTTGAAATTTTAGGTAATTTTCGAAATATCGCAATCGATATCACCTATACAGTATGTACCCTTATTGTCTAGATGCTTTACGTATTGAGCTATCAACTTCCTAAAAACTTTATTCAGTGTGATTTTTCCAAAGCCCTTTTCATATCCAAAGAAACAACTATACTTTTTCAAGAAATTTTGATATATATGCCAGGCCATTATTTAACGCTTTACTTCCTTCAACGATGTTGCAAGGAGGTTATGTTTTCGCCCCTGTTTATCCGTTTGTATTTTGTTTGTGAACAACTTTCTGGCCACAATTTTACTCAGAGTAGTGAAACTTTCAGGGATCAATTGTTATGTTGAGACGTGGAAGTGACTCAATTTTGAAAGTCATAGGTCAAAGATCAAGATCGACTGAAATAAGCTGCCGTGACGGAGGTCTACGGTCTCAGAGTACTTTTCTAATCAGCTGAAATCAGTCTATAGTTCTGTTCTTATATTTATTTCAAGTTTAGTTTTTCGAGTATTTTTCATACATTTTTTTGTGTATTCTTAGCAAAGGTTATGTGCGTTCTATTATACCCTAGTATATACATATTTATGCATATACAGTATATATGAATTTTTGCATTTGTAGTTTAATAAGAAAGTTTAAAAGATATTGGTTTAACAAAAAAAAAAAAAACTTATTACTGTGAAAATATATTTTTTAGGTATATAAATTTACGAAAATGATAGTTAGAATGTATGGAAACAGACAGGTTACTAAACTTTCGTAATAAAAGAATATATTAAAGTAATAGTGAACTTTAAGCAAAATATTACGTCACATGGTAATTTTTATGAAAGTATGCATGTATTTATTAAAATTAAAGTTTATATATTTATCTATCTATCTATCTATCTATCTATATATATATATATATATATATATATATATATATATATATATATATATATATATATATATATATATATATGAGACAACGTATTCAATTTTTTATGTGACTTATATGTTTTGAAGTAAATGACAATAATATGAGAAATTAGGTTTTAGCCCTCAAGCTGTTTGAATTGGCATCCAGGATGCTTAGAGCTAAAATAAACCAAGCCTTGCTGAAACCCCTTTTCTTCTTTATTGAATGTCAGTCAGAAATAGAGTTATATGCCACATGAAAAGATTAATAAGAATTTAATCTCTACTGGCATGCGGGAGTTCTCTTTGGAAGAATGTTTTGAGGAGAACAGCGGCTTGGCACATACATGGTACGAAATTATTACTAGAAGAAAAAAGATTTTATATTATGCCACCGGTAATACCTTAGGCCTCAAATGCAAACATCCTGGATGCAAGTTCAGACTGAGTGAGGCTGGGAACTGATTCTAGCATTCAATTGCTTTTATAAATATCACACACACACACACACACACACACACACACACACACACACACACACACACACACACATATATATATATATATATATATATATATATATATATATATATACATACATACATACATACATACATACATACATACATACATACATACATACATATAAAAGTTGAGATGATGGGAACGGAATATGCAATCCACACTGGCCAGTTT
The DNA here is from genome assembly GCF_036898095.1 of Palaemon carinicauda. Classification (NCBI taxonomy): domain Eukaryota; kingdom Metazoa; phylum Arthropoda; class Malacostraca; order Decapoda; family Palaemonidae; genus Palaemon; species Palaemon carinicauda. The sequence continues at coordinate 37,415,734 of NC_090765.1, forward strand.
GGTGATGAAAAATGGCCAAACCCCAGACATGTCTGAGGCCTTTGTCCTGCAGTGGACTAGAAACGTCTGCGTTAGTTTTTGTTACTGTGTGTGTTCGTGTATGCGTATTCGTGTGTGTCTTTGTATAAATAATTAAGTACATCTGGGATGTGCAGTATTGTAATTGGCTAACCATTTCTGGTACTGAGTTCGATCCCTAATTGTCGCACACCAGTTCAGCTAGCTGTAAATGGATATCAGCCTCTGCTGTGCTATGAGCCTTAGAGTAGCAACATCACCCCCTAAAGACTTGCATAGTACTCGCTGAGAAACCGAAAGGCTTTATTGTGAAAATTATAAATACCTTTGTCAGTTTGCAAAAAGGTACATTACGTTTAATTAAAAATAACACCTTGGTTCCTTAACTTTCCCACAACCGTAAATAATTAATGTAATTGAATTTTAGTATTCACCAACATAGATAATTAATGTAAATGAACTTAGATTAACCAGAGATTTGGGTAGCAAACTCATAATTTGATTAGATAAAGACTAGCAATGAAAATGATATTAGAGATAATAGTCATGATGATAATAAGTGGGTTCTTTGCAAACAAGTTTCAGTATTAATATTCCGTTTCCTTTCTTCTCCCTCGCCGCACCCAATGTTTAATTCGTAGGTTCTATAGAAGGCCAGCAAAGGTGCCTTTTATCTGGAAGTTTTTGTAATAAATTGACTATGTTAGCAGGCAACATCTGTATCTTTCACTTTTTTCATTTTTCTTGTAATTCTGAATAATCTGAAAGGGCTTTGGCAAATTCCGCTAAAGGTCATTGGTAATAAATCTAACATATAAAGATAACCTATTGAAATTTTCTCTCCCTTGTCTTTTTGGTTTACGTTTTCCATAAGAAATTTTTCTTCGTAATTTTAAGACCAATATTTAAGAATTTTTCTATACAACTGGACTAGAGCCGTGATTACGGTAGTTAGTGGCTGATTGTTTTACCATCTGTATAAAATACGATATACATGAAGAATATGCTCCTTATAAGAACCATTTGCACAAGAAGTTCTCTTTAACCTTGATGTCAAATACTTTGAAAAATTACTTTATAACTGCCAACCAGAGTGTGAACTCTCAATACTGTTGAAAATTCGCAAACATTCCCTTCCCAGTGATTGTGAAAAACGTTTTTAATTCTTACATGTACCTGTTGCATTTAAAAAGAAAATTTGAATTGTGGAGGTGTAATGTTGCTACCTGTCGAGATTTTTCTTACTTATGATAATATCTTTGCTTCTACCGTCTTACATATGCAAAGTTGATAGCTGAAAATTGATGTGGTACAGGTATGCAAAATAGAAAAAAAAGTGAGAGACAGTGAAGGAGAGTCATTATGCTCTTTTTGGTATGCCTTTTCCATCTAATTAGCATAAGAAAATATACCCCATACCGTAATATCACATGCTAGGAGGAATGTTCATCCTTATATTCAAGCCCAAAAGGATAAAAGCTTGATTCATATAATTAGTTTATTCTAACCTAACAGATGTCTATAATGACAAGGTTGTACCATTCGCTATTTCATTATGTTTCTAGGTAGTGACATCTCAGTAGATATCCTTATCTTCAAGGAATTACTCTTTATCTTTTTTTTTTTCATCAATTCCTTTGCCTTCTGACGTTAGGCTGAAGATATTAATATCAAATGTTTATTTTTCTTATTATTTATTATCTAGCTATGAACGGTTTCCCACTGATTCAGATTCGAATTTTGCATACGACATGCTTTTGCATTTGTATGCTTTTCTCTCTCTCTCTCTCTCTCTCTCTCTCTCTCTCTCTCTCTCTCTCTCTCTCTCTCTCTCTCTCTCTCTTTTTTTTTTTTTTTTTTTTTTTTTTTTTTTTTTTTTTTGATCGGATCTGGTAAAGTTTGCACAAGGTGCATAATGTTGTGATTTTTCACTCTCTTTTATATATGTATAATAAATGCACATATAGGCTACATGTACTGTATATGAGTGTATATATATATATATATATATATATATATATATATATATATATATATATATATATATATATATACATGTAAAGATATGTGTGTGTATTATATGTGCAGATTTTATTCATATATATATATATATGTGTGTATATATATATATATATATATATATATATATATATATATATATATATATATATATATATATATATATATATATATATATATATATATATATATATATACACACATACATATACATGTAAAGATATGTGGGTCTATTATAGGTGCATATTTTATTCTTAAATTATATATATATATATATATATATATATATATATATATATATATATATATATATATACATGTAGATTATATGTGTGTATTATATGTGCATATTTTATTCTTTAATATATATATATATATATATATATATATATATATATATATATATATATATATATATATATATATATATATATATTATATGAGTAATAATATTAATGATAAATATAGCTTTTATATCTTGATGCCGTCATCAAAGAGCTGAACGTCCCACGAACCCAGTCATCAGGGCATGAATCATTCGTAGAATAATTCAGGTTTTTCGTAAGAAAACGATGTACTCTAACGATCTTATTTGATAACATGCAGATTCGGGATTAAACGCACGCAAGTCACAGTGAAAGATAGAGAGAGACAGAGGTGATTGATAAAACTGGTAATTCCACTTTATTATGGCGTATCGAGGACCACGCTTATTTTTGCCTCAGAGCCCTGGAAGAGAAAAGTACAGCAGTGCATTATCCCGAAGATAAAGCATTCGTGTTCTTCTAGAAATGAATTCAAATTTACTTTGGCCCGGGGGGCAACATTATGGGTGTACGACGAAAGGATGTCGTTCTTTTATTTTTCTCACAACTCGGCGATTACTGTTCCTGGTGTTTTTACATGTACATTTATGTGTGATGTTAAGACTTAGAAGGGGGGGGGGGAATGTTTAAAGCTTCCTTCACGTAATATCTTGTTTGTTGTTACATATTTTGTGTATTGTGCTTTTCACATGATATTTCCTATATCATAAGTGATATTGCTTTATGTCCAGGGAATATATGATCTTAGAGTGGCCATGTAAAAAAATATTTGGGAACAGTAACGTGAAGGTTAGTTACTTGGATCATAAACATATTTCACAATGTTGATCAATAGATTATAAAGAATTGATGACTTGATATGATAGACACAAAAAAAAAAAAAGAAAAAAAAAAGAATTCTAGTGGTATAATCTTGAGGGCAGTGATAATATAAAGGGATTTAAATACGTAAGAATGTCTCCTAAGTAAAGCATAGTCTATTGGATGTCTTCAAATTTCTTTCCTAGAGACATAAGGGCCTGTAATTATGTAATTCAGACGTTTCGGATCTTTTCTGAAAACTCGTTACGCTCGTATTCGTTTGCATGTGAAATAAAATATCGGAAGAGAGATTTATATTGAAATTTGGAGATGGTGATATCAAAATGACGAACCTGGTTTGAACACGTAATTATTATAACTATAATTATAATGATATTATGATATTATGATATTATTATTCTATATGTTGGTAATAATGACAGTGAGGTTAAGAAGAATACAACCGCAATCACCAAAATTCATAAAAGAAGACTGAATACTAAACAACGTATAAATGAAAAATACTTGATGTATAAATAGTTTTTATATAACTGTATAATTTGTTGGGGTTTACAAATTTGAGGATAGTAATAGTAGTTGCGCTTGAAGTTATATGACGCAAGGAGGCATGTGATTTGCATGAAAAAAGGTTGAGG
>NC_090765.1:37422053-37449553 GCF_036898095.1 Palaemon carinicauda
TTGGATTTATTTTTGTTTTGCGATGCAATTCCGCATTAATATAATCTCGTGCTGAGAACATCCTCGGATACCCTTTTCGCCAATGGATGCATTATTCCTTAGCTTAGTCCATTTGCATCTCAAATGTTTTATCGTAAAAATGGAAAAGAATGATTTTCCTCCAAAATGAATTAAAAGCTTTTGAAAAATGGTAATCTGTCTAATGGTGAATAGCTCAAAAGATCTCAAAGGATGCCTAATGCATAATTAGTGCCTGTTGCCATTCATTTGTATTTGTAAGAGCCTCCATGAAAAGGAGATTCTGCCAGTTTGTCCGAGGCTCTCCAAAATGCTGCGATCATAATTAACTGCTAATATTTCTTTGACGGTAAATGTGGACACATGCATATGTATGCTTACCGAGGGAACATCGCATCATGGTTTGGAATCCTTTCCATGGCACAGCACATCCGCTGAGCTTTTTTTAAATATCAGAACTGAAGTTACTGTACGGTGTATTTTGGTTTATTTATTTTCATTTACTTCTTTTTTTAGGTTTAACTTAGGTTTATGTCTCGTTTTATATTTACAACTATATGACTTTTCGCTTACGAAACTTGACTGTCAGTTTTCCTTACTTTGGAAATACTCTTTAAGCTTATGTCTCGGACTGTTTGTATACGTTTATATGACTGTTTTCCTTTATGGAATTTCACGGTCAGTTTTCCTTACTTTGGAAGTACTCATCGGAAGTAAACTATTCAGTTTTCTAGCAACGCATGAAGCGCATTTGCTATGTAACTCCACTTTCTAACAATACATACATTGAGGTATATGATAAAATCATCGATAGTCATTCTTTTAGAATAATATTAATTTTCATATACTAGTTTCAGATCAGTTACAACAAATATACCCAACACTTACAGGTTTTATAAAGGGAAGCATGATTCGGGTGTCTTTGATAATTTAATTAGCAAAAATATAAACACCCAGCATAGCCCTGAGTTCTCTGCTCTAACTATCTTCTTAATAATGTTTTTCGATGACTTTTTAGTGTTTTTATTTAATATAGTTTTATTATAACGTTTGGACTAACTTACGTCATATGTAACAGACTTATGTAACTAATATAATACTAACTCCATTTTCGCGATTGGTATTGCCCCTTTTAAATGTTTGATCAGTTTTAATTCTATTAAAGTAAAGAAGTATTTTACATAAAATATATATCTCACAGTCACGAATGGTAAAGTAAAGTTAGTTAATTTTCAAATGTACCATAGAGTGTGGCTCCTTTGATCTCCAAGTCTGGCCGACCATGACGGAGGCGTTGCATTCCACTCGTTGTAAAACATGTCCGTAAGATCTTAAGCTATCAAATGAAAATGGAACCAGCCTAATCTAAAACATCATCTTATCTGCTTACATTTGTTTATCCCCTCCTCATTCTTTTGCCTATTCTCTTAGGGTCTTCAAGCCAGGACTCAACTATTCCTAATAAAAAATATATATCACCTATAATCAGACTTGTAAACCGGTAAGGAGGTATAATTCAAATGTCTACGTCATACATAATAAGGTATAAGTTCGCGTATTCATAAGGTGGATGATAAAGATCATATTCTCATCTACCATTATCATTGCCTCTTTCTCATAGGGCCGTTTTAAATTATTGGGGGCGCACGCATATCATATTGACATGAAGAAACCCAGTCGTCGGAAGGTTTCTCTCTTGGGACGGACATCCCACAAGGAACATTAGCTCTTATGCAGTCGCGACGGAGGTATGACTTCGGGACAAGAACAGGCTCTGCTGCTACGACATTATTTCGAGAGCCGAGTATTTTGAGTGAGTTTAAGCCATTCAGACAAAATTATAGAGACGGATACGAACGCGTATAGAAAAGACCCAGGCCAGGGTATCTCGCCGCTTTTGACACAGCCTTTGGAAATGTTTTGGAATCTTTGTCTCTGATCATGACCCCAACCCCAACCACACCAAGTCTTGAAAAGATGATAGGGCACTTATCGGTCGGATTATCACGATAATATACGACACATTTAATAGAAACATTATGTATGTGTGTATGTAAGTATATACTGTATACTGTATATGCATATATATACATACATACATAAATATATACATACAATTTTTTGCGTAAATGTTAGATGATGCAGTTTTAGTAAGGGGTCTCGAACAACTGTTGATGAACTTCCTTCACAGGTATTTGGAGTAGATGATGTGGTAAAGGTTTCTGTTAGCATGGGAGGCTGGGTTTCTCTTGATTTAATGAGGATTGCTGATTTATTAAGCATGTCATATGAGTAGAAATTTTTTGTCGGATAAAAATATATCTATGTAAATGCGTATTTATGTAGGAGTGTACACACACACACACACTCTCTCTCTCTCTCTCTCTCTCTCTCTCTCTCTCTCTCTCTCTCTCTCTCTCTCTCTCTCTCTCTCTCTCAGTATATATATATATATATATATATATATATATATATATATATATATATATATATATATATATATATATATATACATATACATACTAGATCCTGTTGCAGTATAATTTCATGTTGAATAAAAACGAATGAAGGATTTGAATCTTTTTCTTGTCATTGCCGATCGCACAAGAGTCAGGTTAAAGACACTCTAATGATATGTTTCTCTCATGGGTCCGCCATCTTGAATTCAACCTGTAATTTACCTGCGTGATTTCGCGATATCACTTAATGTACAATTGAAAATATTAGAGGTTCGGAACCATCCCGCGCGCTTAAAAGTATTTTCTTAGATGGAACTGCGCACACGAACGCAGAAAACAAAAGAGGGCGGGATATTTAAGATTGCATAACTCTCGTCCTCTACCTTATCGCTCACACGAAGGACCCATCATGCAATGCGTCTGCCTCGCCAAGTTTATAGCTGTTGGTGCTGTTGCTGCTGATGATTTCATATATCATTTGAGTGTCCCTCAAGGCTGGTTTTTGTCTCCCCTTTCATTCTTCAGACACCCCCATCCAATAACAGCCATGCTTGACTTGAGATCATATTTTTTTATTATCATTATTTTACAGTATAATTAAAATGATAAAGGTTCCCTGAGTTCGGTAAAATAGCGTTCTATACATATAAGGGCAAACTTTGGATCAGCGACAAAGATAGAAAAGTCGTAAGAACTCAGAGCATCAGGTCAAAAATATAGTTGGGAATATGCAAAGCTTGGATTATAGACGCTTAACAAAAAATAGAGCATAATGCAACATGGTATGGGGTTCTCTGAATGCCAAGGTAACTGGTTACTTCATAGCCTTGATCCGTGATATGAAAGTACTGCCCAAATTCAGGAATTTTTCCCTTTTTTAATCATAAGTAGTTTCTTTTTTCAGGTAAGCGTTTTATGCATAGAGAACAGATGGGGTGAGAAAAGATAATTGCAAAATAGTATATAAGCACATTTAAACGTAGAGGCATCAAGGTTTTGGGTGTAATATACATGATGATGTTAAAAGCAAATTACATTTTACTCTCTCTCTCTCTCTCTCTCTCTCTCTCTCTCTCTCTCTCTCTCTCTCTCTCTCTCTCTCTCTCTCTCTCTCTCTCTCTCTCTCTCTCGCTATATGATTGAATCCCTTAACACAAAATTTTTCTGTACAGCAAGTTTAAATTCTTCAAAATAAATTTTAATATACTCGTATTATTGTAATTCTCTCTCTCTCTCTCTCTCTCTCTCTCTCTCTCTCTCTCTCTCTCTCTCTCTCTCTCGGAATAGAATTACCTCTCTTTAACTTAAACTCTAAAGGTTATTCATTGTGTACAGTGCAATAGAATTATATCTATATGAGTGACATTTTTTGCTTGGTACATACCATATTCCGTTTTTCGTGTAGAAGGTGTTTCATCCTCGGCTGCCTTTCTCTGTCCCTTTTACATAAATATTTAGCATACTAATTCTTGTTCATTATTTCATTGGAAAATTGTTAGATTTCATGAAATATGTATGCTTATTACTAGATAAGGCTCCTTTGTAGTCCTCTCCTTTTGAAAAATCTCCTTCACCCCTATTGATTTGGTAATGTACATTCAAATTAAAACTCATCGCATATAAGAATATACTATTTTACTATTATTTTTAAGTCACTATAATTTGTATCTAAAATTATGATGCCGGAAGAGGAAGCTCAAAATATTGAGTCATTTGTCATGGTCATGAATGGATAATAGCTTTCAACTCGGTCCTTGTGAATATCCAATGTAAATTAAAAAGTGACTTTATTGCATAGTAACTGAATTCACTAGTATCCTTAATACGGAATTGTTAAGTTACTGTAATAGTCATAATGATGTTAAAGAATTATTTAAGGTGAAATTTCATCCATTCATAAATATTCCATCGTTAGTTTCCGATATTTATTGGTATTTTAGTGTTGGATATATTTACTGACCTTTTTTATATATAAACTTTCCCGCGATTCATTTGTTTATCTTGACAAAGTTGTTAGGATATTTGCCATTTTTTTATTAATTTGTTTATAAATACTTCTAAATCAAATGTATTTTGAAAACAACCATGATAAATGAAAGTGAACAGCATTTCATTGAAATTTAATGGAGATGATAATAGTAATTCAAAAGCTGGGCTTGGCCAACTTTGCTCTTCGGTGTATCGTCCTTTTGAATGACGAGTTAATTTATGGTTGTATGACAAAGGTGACAGGCGGGCGTTGTGTTTATGCTAAAACAACAACAGTAATTATAAGGTAAGGTTCTTGTTGTTTGTAGATGTAACGATAATGTTCCAAAAGAGAACGAAAATATAGAAGTCTTTAGAAGTAAAGAGTAATTTGTTTTTCAAGTGTTAGACCAAGGAAAAATGTGAGATATTTAATAGAAAAATTATAAAGTAGCACTTTAGAACTGTTTTACCCCATGAAATTAAGACTGAGAATCTATTCGTTTTTTTATTCCACAATAAATTTGCGTTTTCATCAGCCAGTAAATTAAAACAAAAATTATTTGCCTTGTCTATCGCTTTCGGTTTTATAACTTTATTCGCTTTTGTATTGGAAACCTCGTCAATGAATCGTTTTTATAGACAGTCTATGTAGATTCAAGAAGTTACGTGGATTCTAGTAGAAAAAAGGAACCTTCGTTTTGTATTTCGCAAGTGTTTTTTTTTTTTTTTATAAAAGGTCTTGAGCTCGAGTTTATACTCAGTTATTACAATTTCTCAGCTGAAAAATAGTGATTATAATCCACCTTTGCATTGAGAACATTTGATGAATGACTCCACCCTAGTGGAGGTAAGAATTACCATTTCAGAGCTCTCTCTCCCTCTCTCTCTCTCTCTCTCTCTCTCTCTCTCTCTCTCTCTCTCTCTGGCTTTAAATAGTCGACAGAGCAGCAGGTACCTAATTCTCCTCGAAGGTTAAAAGAAACGTCTGTTATTGATTTTAAGATCACGTTTCCATTTAATCATAATTATGTGAAAAAGGAATTAACATTATGCTCTCTTACAAAACGTGGCTAATAAAACTTAACGTAATTTCTATACACTATGTTATAGTCACTTAGTGTATCAACAGTGGACTTTTAAGAAAATGGTTTTCTTAGTTTTAATATTTTCACTAGGTTAAAACTTAATTGATATTTAATTACTTTATAAGAAAGGGTTAGAAAAAATGTCAGAAAGTCGTATGACTACCCAGGAGGTTGATTGCCTTGATCTTTAAATTTACAAGGGAGTTTTTAATTTATTTAGCCGCAATTTATGTACGTCTACCTTTAGGAAAAAGAAACTACCCTTAAGGAAAAAATATATGTTCATTAGCACAGTTCTAATTCAACTTTCATGGCCACTGTCCCTCGCTTCGATAGATGAAGCTCATATTTTACTGAATATAAACTATACCGTATATTTGGCTCTTAAACATACATGTTCGTGTCATTGATAAAACTATTTAGTAGTGTATATGGGATATCAATAGGCCGCCAGTGAGGTGAAATATTTACTTTACCTCGAGCTTCTATAGCAGTAACACCTAGGTATCTTTCTATAACGCTATGGATTTCACATAGGTATATAAGTCTTAATGATAGGTTTGCACAAGGAGTAGAAATAATGAGGCCGTGTTTGATTTATCCGGTTAATAGGAACGCCACCTATAGAATAGCTGTATTTCGTATCTAGTATGAACATTTGCTTTGTGTAAAAATTGAGACGTGTATGTATGGTTTTAGGAGGCTTGCCTACTTTTGTTGAAAAAGATATGTATATATATCAAAGTAAACTTAGCCTGAAGTAGGTTAATCTTGGTACTTCCCATTCCATAGGCTTTTTTTTTTTTTTATTAGGAATACTGATAGTAATAATAATAATAGCTGCCTTTTTAACGTTATCATGATTGAAGAATAAGATGTACGGGATGGTAATACAGAAAATGTGAAATTGTATTAGCAAGGACGTAAAACGATAACCAGATTGATTCAAATGAATAAGAAATGCTGTTTATTGATATTTTTTATCTAACCAAAGTTCTGTTAAAATTAAAATTTATTGTTTGTTTCACAAGGTAAACCAGAAAATCGCCTTGACTGTCATAATGTCTCTTTGTACACCCTATTTAGAATACCTATGTGTAATTGTTTTTATGATTATTTAATGCAGCATTGTGCAGAAAAAAATGATCGAAAGAGAAAAGCCAAATCAAAATTCTTGCTGCTTAGTTTTGATTAGTCATGATTAGTTTTTATTCTTTATATGTTCAATTATTTCCCCTTATAAATTTTAAATTAAGGTTTTTGTAGAATAATAGGAAGTTTCAGGATATCTGATAGTGGGGAATATTACCTTGTCTAAGCTACTGCGTATACGCAAAGAATTAACGTAAGAAAATAAATTCCTTATGGGATTGTTTGGTGTTGATTTTTATACTTATTTTTTTGTGTTAATTTGACCTACGAATTTTTATTTTTATATATATTTTACTTTTATATCTATATCTCTCCTATCATTATTCCTCGGGTATTAATTGCCTTTTCTTCCTTTCTGAGGCAGTCCGATTTTGAGGTTGGTGGAGTCGATATTTCAGTGCAGATATTATATTCTTATAGATTAGTTTTGTATATCATCTATAGTCATAATAAAAATTATGTGAAGGTTTTCAGAATAGAGGCTTTTCATGATTCAGCTTTCAAATATGAATATGGCCGTGATTGACATTTTTCTTCTTCTTCTTCTTCTTCTTCTTCTTCTTCTTCTTCTTCTTCTTCTTCTTCTTCTTCTTCTTCTTCTTATTATTATTATTATTATTATTATTGTTGTTGTTGTTGTTATTAATATTATTGTTGTTATTATTATTGTTGTTATTATTATTATTATTATTATTATTATTATTATTGTTGTTGTTGTTGTTGTTGTTGTTAATAAAAGGATCAAGTGATACAGAGCTGGCATTTTTTCACTCTAAATCCTTAATGCTTTGAGGATGTAAAAGTATGTCAACATAAGTACAAACAATTTAGAAACTCGTGTTTTTCATTTCTTATACATGCATGTATAGTTATGTGTATGTGTACGAATGTATGTATACAGAGACTGGTTTTCTCTCGGCGAATTGAATTAAGATGGTATCGCAAGTGATCGATAACGAGAGAAACGCGGTGAAATTCGTGCCGGAAAATGGAAACGATCCCTGTGTCACTAACGAATGAATCCGGTTCTTGTGAGATCTTCGGTTCCCGTACCCGCGTATTAGAGATTCAGAGCTCCTCACGTGTGATCTTAAGACAACTGATATTTCATAGATGTTTCGGAATGATTTGAGTTGTTATTACCTCTCTCGGTGCTGTCTGCAATGCCAACGGGAATCTTTTCTCGAACTAATTTTCTTGTCCTGCTCTCTCTGTCTCTCTCAAATAAAAAAAAAGATAAAACGAATGAAAAGATCAGCTTGATTAAATGAACATCAGACACATTTTGGGGCGTCTTCTGCCCATCTACATTCTGGGAATTGAGGTTATTTGGTATTATGTTTTCTTTCTTCATTAATTTTGGATATATTATTGTGATACTCAGTTTTATAGCATATATCTACTATTCATGTTTCTACAAATTAAGAAAAAAATTATATTGATCGGTATTAATGGTTTTGCCTCGCTTCTTTCATAATTTTCCTTAAGATTTTAACTGAACAATACTCAGTTTCCAAAGACGTTGAAGGGTTATGCCTCCTTGACCAAGTGAACCGTTGCTCTTTATTTTAGGTTTCTACCCACCCAGATCTTCACATTATGCAGATACCATTTCAGCACCTTGAATTTAAAATGTTACTTTGGTTGGGAGACCCTTCAGTGACCTTTATTTATTTGTTTATAGATCTTCAATATATATATATATATATATATATATATATATATATATATATATATATATATATATATATATATATGTATATATAAATATATATATATATATATATATTTATATATATATATATATATATATATATATATATATATATATATATATATATATATATATTGTTTAATGAGTTCGTCCGAATCTGTAATTGCAGCATGTTAAATTTATACTCTATAATTTCAGGTATGGGCCTTCACCAACTGCTGTTTCTTTCATCGTAAGTTTGTCTCCCCCTTTTTTTTTAATTTTCTACTGTAACACCACTTTGAGGCTACAGACTGTTAAAGAACATAACATGACATTTGCATGTAGGGGAAGTATATTTATTTCTGAATGCCGTCTAATATAATACGAAAAGCACCCGGAGAATATCCGATTGGAATTTTAAAGGGAATGGAGAATAGATATTAAAAAAAAGAAATGCGAAGTAAATTTGGTTTACAGGTGGTATTTGAAAAAGAAAAAAAAAATAAGCCGTGAGACAAATTTCGTGAAGGCTTTGATTCATATCTTAGAAACAAAGGAAAATGTTAAAAATGGAAATAGAGAAGAGAAAGTGACGGTTTAACAATGCATGGCAAAAGAACCGGTACATGAGGAAATAGGACAAAACATTTTCGGCGTACGCTTATTTCCGGGCTCTTTCTCATCCCCTCTCTCCTCCTCCTTCTCCTCCAGAACAACGTCCCAGCCCCTCCCCTCTCCCTTCCCCGACTGCTATTTAACTCCCCCTCTCACCTCTCTCCCCCTTTTTAGGAACTTTAAACTGGCATCGCCCTTATTACTACTATTCATTATTTCGTTGCAGAAACTTTTAATTGTCGTGATGCAAATTTTAGTCACTGGCCAAATGGTAATTGCTCTCCGAAACTTATTTTCTAAACTGGATTTCGTGGGTTCGCTTTTTTAAACCCATCTTCGTTTATGGTATCATTTGATGCCTAACACGCAAGAGTTGGGCGAAAAAGGATACATGTTGCGAATGGATGTCAGAAGACTTTCAATAACATTGAGGAACAATAATATAATGGCCTAATTGAATTTAGGCCTTTTTAGTTTGGTTTTCATTTCATGTATTTTTTTATATTGCATTTCATTTCATTTTTTTTTTATATTGCGTTTCATTTCATATCATTTTTCATATAAGGGAAGGGGTGCTACTTGCATTTTATTTTTCTTTATATTAAGGGATATATTTATTGAAATTATGCCCAAATTTTCATTTCTTATGTCTCTGATCCTGGTAAAAGGAACGTCATAGAATTGTATACCAGTCAGTTTTCTTAATTTGATTTAGTTCTTCCAAAAACAATTTCTCAGAATGTAACCATCTTGATTTTAATGCAGTTCACAATAGGGGCTATCATCAAGGCTTTATCAAAACCCTCATTAAAATTAATGAAGTCGTTTTTCCTCTAAAACTATGCCACAGTTTTGACTTTGATGTTTCGTATTTGTGTGGGTCAATTGGGGTTACTCACAAATTCTATTCTAGTTAAGTAAGAATGTTTCAAGACTACTGTGATGAAGTAAGGAAATCATATCAGGGAAAAAAAAAATATTGAAAAGTTCGCAAGGGCGAGTCATAAAAGATAGAGGAGTATATGAAAATGATATAAAATTCCTGGATGGGCTCCTATTGTCATTAGAAATTGTTTAATGGTTTTAGAAGGTGGTAAGGAAGTAAAAAAGAGCGAGTGGTGGGGAGATGAAGAAATTAGTAATTGAACGAATGAAAGAGGACAATATTTGAGAAACATTTGTAAGGCAGAAGGCATGATTGTGAACTGGGGGCCAGGTTGACGGGGAAGTGATTAAATAAAAGTGAGAGAAAAATTTAAGGCATTTCATAAAAAATTTATAAAAGGTATGTAAGGACTTCAGGGGTAAATAAGTACTTCTTCGAGGCTACAAATTGATGACGAACGATCAGAATAAATGGGTCTCAGAGTAAAAGATGCAAAAGACGAAATGCTTTCTAAAGAATATGAGTCCTGTGTATGATGATAATAGGGGAGAGACAGCGTTGAATAATGCAATAGTATAAGGGGCTAGTCTAAGCATGAGAATATTTGTGGAAGTTACTTTGGAGGCTGAAAAATGAAGACGTTAGTAGTTTAAGGAAGTAAAATTTAGTTCCTGTGAATGAGTTGGTGATGAGTTACGGAACGTATGACTAGATGAGGAATGATTCTAAAAATAGTAAAGTAGACTATGCGTTATAGGTACATAACTGCTTATTACGCCTTGAATGATATGTGGTAGGAATTTGATTCGGGAGAAAGGAGAGGGATGAAGTTTTTATATGGAAAGGTCGTTGTTTGTGAAGACTGGGAAGAGATTGTGTGGATCAAGGTTTTGTTAGGATGCCAATAGGTGAGAACTTTGGAAGGAAAAAGGTAATCTGCATGTACCATTTATGGACCTGTATAAGCTTAAAGTATAAAAGATTCCAGGCAATGTGGAATGTGCTTAGTACACGTAAATTGCTGAGAGCAATAAAAAGTTAACAGTATATGGTATTATATATTCGACAAATTTTCATATACCTATTTAATACCTTTCACATGTCATGCCACCAATTCTATCGTGTTTTTTTTCTTATTTTTTATAAGGCCATGTATAACATAATACATCACTCTTTATGACAAACATTTGTTTCGTATATCTTTTTCTTGTCTAATCTTGCAATGGTTTTCCACTATCGACCCTTCTGACACCAGTCTTACTTTCTAGTTACCCCCTGGTTTGGTATACTAAGTATTATTATACTTCTAGAATTATTTCAGTCTATTTTATCGCATTTAATCTTTTGAAAATAACAAATATTAATTTCACTTATTCCATTTAAACCTTTTCCTTATCCAGATATTTGTTACATGTCTTGAATATCCTCTCATATCCATACTCATTTCTTTTCTATAGGATATCAGTCTTAATGTCATCAACTCACATGACTTGGCCTTTTTCACTCTTAACCCCTTTCAATTTTACATGATCAGGTATGCCCCACTTTGCTATTTGATCTTCCACATTCAAGAAATCTTCATAATGCTTTCATTGACTAAGAATTGCATTCAGTTCGGACAGCATCCTTCCCTTTCACCAAATGTTACAAGATCCATCTTTATTAAGTATTATTACCATTTGCATAAACTTCCCTGCCAATTTTTTTGGTGTTTTTGCTCGCATTCACCCTTTGCTTATTTACCTATCTTCCCTTTACTTTAATTTTTACTTGAATTACTTTTTTGATTATCCGGTATAACTATGAAGGATCAAGTCATTTGTCACACATTGAAATCCTTTTTTTTCTTCTTCAAATAAACCTCTCATATCCCCATGAAACCATTCATTATTTTTCATTCCATCCTCCTACCATCCTATACTTCAAACACAACTTTTGACTTTAATTTCTCTTCTTGATTTACGCAAGCATCATGTAAGATTTGCGCATCCATACTTTTAAGCATAGATCTTTATTGTCCTTCTTCAAATGCATATTTTGCTGTTTGCGGCTGTGGTAACTTAGCAGGGGCATTGGCCACTTGCAATATGAGGGTTCTGAGTTCCATCCGTGATAGATTTCGCTGGGAAACACGACTGTAAGCCAGTAATAGAGACTTACAGGAGCCCAGAGGTCCACGTGATGAGTAATCAACAGCCTCTGCCTAGTTCTCCCTGGTCCTAGCTTGGGAGAAGATGAGGCTTTAATGCTGAACGTAATTTTGTTGCGTGACAGTGCAATGACCTGTCCCTTGCCTCTGCAATTTAACCGTCCTTTAAACCTTTAGACTTGAATCTCACATTTTCCGTGTGGTCTCCATTATCATTGATAGGTAATGAGTTGATGAAGCTTTTGCTACAAACATCATTACCAAAATAGTAAGAATGGTATATATTAAAATTATTTGGAAAAAAAATAGTTTACATTTCCAGCGAAATATAGTTTGAATTACTCTCTCTCTCTCTCTCTCTCTCTCTCTCTCTCTCTCTCTCTCTCTCTCTCTCTCTCTCTCTCTCTCTCTCTCTCTCTCTCTCTATCTATCTATCTATCTATCTATCTATATATATATATATATATATATATATATATATATATATATATATATATATATATATATATATATATATATATATATTACCAATACTACTGAAGCTGTTGAACCGAGGGTAGGGTTTCATCATTTTGAGATTTGGCAAATCCTCTCGTACTTATCATTATTTATTTCCTTTCCTCGTAGAGCAAAGATGAAATATATTTGGAGGTCAGTTCAATAGAGTCTAATATTTATATTTGGTTTTCTTTGCAATAAAAATCGTCAAATTTTGTTTAGGTCAAGATGTATATGAACTCATGTTTTGAAGTTGAACCTTTTGTTCCCCTCACCGACTGAAAGTTGTCAAGGTTATAAAGCTTGAAAGTGTGCCTAATCTCACTTCACACGGAAAACGTTTACAAAGAGCAAAGTAGCTTTCCTCTATTTCATAGATATATTTTCGGTCTTCCTCCCCTTGCCCGCGGTCTCCCGACTGTTAGCTTGCTGATTCGAGGAAGTGCCGTGGAGCCACATGAATTATTTCACATTCGGCGGAAATGTTAACCGTTTAAGAGCCATAGTATGTGAATAGCCAACTTGCGGCCTGATCTTGCCACGGAATTTAAGTCATGCCTGTTCTAGTGTGCCGATTTCAGGGCTCCTTTCCCTTCCTAGAAATATGCAATATTGGAGAATATGTTTGTTGGAACTGAAATGGTGTTTTGGTGGTAAAATCATTCGAATCGCCGTATGTTCAAGGGCCGAATATTGGTGTGGTTTTATTCAGTAGTCAAAGGATTTCATTTATCCTAGTGAACTTTTATACAAAATTATCACGATGAATCATGGATATTTGTTCGTTGTAAGGATGTTCATGACCAGTGCGTTTATTTTTATTATATATATATATATATATATATATATATATATATATATATATATATATATATATATATAAATGTGTTTGTATACACAAAAGATAAAAGCAAGCTGTTTCTAGTCCACTGCAAGACAAGGCCACAGACATGTCTTTAGTTATCATATCTTTAGTTATGTCAGGAGTTTGGCCATTTTCATCACGCTGGCCACTGGGAATTGGTGATGGTTGAAGAATTTGGTCTGATCGTTCCCTTGTAAATCAACCTAGTTTTGCTGATCATGACGATACACAAATCCTTTCACCACGTTAAGGTGTCCCCACTCAGAAAGGGATATTTATATATATATATATATATATATATATATATATATATATATATATATATATATATATATATATATATATATATAATATATATATATATATATATATATATATATATATATATATATATATATATAGGCTACACTAACGAAATTTCTTAAATTTTTTAGTTGCTAATTCCATAGAATTTACAATATAACATCAAATGCTAAACGATGTTTCTCTCATATTTGAAGAATGTTCTTTTCCTGGTACCTGACTTTGCATCGAATCTTGTTTTAAGTAACAGCCAGAAAAAAAAAAACTGCTTGTGTAATATTTATTGCATGCTTGCTGAATTCCTTCTCGGAGTTACTACCAAAAATGAATATAGCGGAGAAAACTGAAATCATAAATAGTTTATGGCAGTCTGAGAATAGTATTCTAAATTTTGTATTGGTTGAACCAGTACGAGAATAGTATTTTTGATTTTTTAAAGTTTAATCCTGTACCATTCGGGTTTGTATTAGACAGAAAAACATGAAGTACTAAATTTGAGGTTTTGAAATCTGCATGTAAATCTAGAGAGTATACTTAGAAACATAACGCCTCCTGTAGTGTTCGCCTTCATTTTCTCCGCATTTATAACCAGTTTTCAAGTTCCCGGTAAAGATTTAGTGATGAAGACTACTAGAGATTGTTTGTTCCTTTGCTGTAGAACTACAGGACAGCCTTTTGTATATGTGTGTGGGTGATGATGTTCGTAAGTTGAAAGGTTTGAGGGAGGTTGAACTATGATTTTAAAGTTTCATACTTATTTGCTTTTATTTGTTTGTGATATTATTCGTTGGTTTCAATTCATACAAATTAACGTTTTTAAATTTTTTTATTGTTCTCTGTTCCATTCTGCTAAAATTGAATATTTGTAATTTCTAATGTTGTGTTTAAAATTGTCCACAGATCCAATCTTTCCATTTTTTTCAGTGGATATTATATATATATATATATATATATATATATATATATATATATATATATATATGTGTGTGTGTGTGTGTGTGTGTGTGTGTGTGTATGTATATACATACATACATAAACTCTTTCCCCAAGCAAGGTTATCCAGAAATAACTCAACCATCACTGCCACGTTAACTGCTCATCATCATCATCATCGTCATCATCTCCTGCTACGCCTATTGACGCAAAGGGCTTCGGTTAGATTTCGCCAGTCGTCTCTATCTTGAGCTTTTAATTCAATACTTCTCCATTCATCATCTACTTCGCGCTTCATACTCCTCAACCATGTAGGTCTGGGTCTTCCAACTCTTCTAGTGCCACGTGGAGCCCACATGCTTTATAATGGATGAAAATTAGGTTTGGGACGAATAAATACATAAAATGTTGAAAGATCTTATCAATTCTGGCAAGGTGTCTGAACTTGAAGAGACTTCCAATCTTAAGGGTTCTTGTGACGCGAGGGGGGGTTTAGTTCCGTTTGATGCATCTTATGCGGCCCACTGTAGACATGACATAACGATCTCTGCCAAGTGTCTTGATCTTCACCCACTTTTTAGCCTTTTATTGAACTAATTCCGGTTCACGCCACCTGTCTTCCATCTTTCTGTCCATTTACTCCATAGTGTAACTGCGGTGTTATCCCTTAGCATAATGGCTTTGCAGGGCCTATCCTGCCCTAGCCGTTGACGATATGACCTAAATTCATCATTCCAATTCAATCCAACCGTGATGGAGTTATATTCAACATACGGATTCATGTTCAATTAGGACTGTGGTGAGGTCTCCTTTCACTTTATAAGAAATTGCAGAGTAAGACCAGAATACACATTTACCTTTCGTACATCAAATACAGTTTTCTTAGATTTAAAAGCATTTGTTTAAAATTCTCAATATTTCTTCAAGTAATTTACATGGATGCTATCGAGGGAACCACCAATAAAGCCAATAGTTTATATTGTAAAGAATATTAAGAGAGCAAGTGATTTAAAGAACAAAGAAAACCTTTCGTTTACAGGAAATATTAGATTTTAAACTAAGAACATCAAACCCGATTACTCATTTGTTTGTTCATACCCAAGAACCTTAGGGACCACTCTCATTAATATTTATCCGAGCAAAAGAGAAACTAAATCTGAAGATTACAAGTACCAAACAGAGATAACAATAAAGATTTGCTTGCGACAAAATTAACGTTCCCGGTCACAGAGATCTTAACAAAAGAAAACTATTGGAGATGGCCTTGAGAACTCGAAGATTTTCGTTTACCTTGGAGACTTTGGGGTTAGGGTGAGTCATTGTTTGTTTTTAAAGGGATGTCCATACAGGGGGAAGATTCTGGAATAGGCCGTTTGAGAAACAAAAGAAATTTAAACGAATGACATTAAAAAGCAAATATCTGGGAGAAGCCCCTCTTGAGTCCTCTTATCAAAAGGAGAATCCAGAAGGAATGACTCCGCCTCCAAAAAAAAAAAAAAAAAGTTTAGGGCAATAGATCAACCTCTAATGCAACCATCAATAATGGAAGATCAACTGGAATACGCTTGGAAGAAACTACACCCGGATCATCTTTTAAAAATAAATGAAATAACTACAACCCTTTAATCCAAACCAAATTAACCTAAAATTGAATATGGATATACGTATATATACATATATACACACACACACACACACACACATATATATATATATATATATATATATATATATATATATATATATATATATATATATATATATATATATATATTATTGACGCGTAGACATATGTATGTTTATATTCATTCATCAATTCATACATTCATATAGGTGTGTATAGAGATGTATGTGTATATATAGTATACAATATATATTTATCGTAGATCAAAATGATCATGTAGTATATATACGATAGTTGAATATATACATACCTTCAAATGGCTTCTGTGTTCTGTGATGGCATTAAACTTTTAATAAGCCCCCAATGAGTTTATATTTTATTAAAGAAGGACCACGAAAAGAATTAATTAATATGGATTAATAGCCTTTAAGCGTTTAATCATTCACTGCTTCTTGGAAATGAAACGTAATGAGTTTTTTCCCAGGTTATAAGCAACATCTGAAGAGACTTTGTGCTAATTGGTTTGAAGTCCCTTTTACTGGAAATACTTGGCGACTCCGTTGTTTGTTCGGTCTTTTCGTTAGTGAGAGGCTGAGTCAAGTTATTTATTCAAAATGAGATTCAATTTTTCTGTTTATGTAATGTATTTTTAATGATTTTTATCATGAGTACCAGTAGCACTAAATGTTTTTTTATTTTATTTTCCGTTTGCGAGAGTCTGAACCAAGTTATTTATTCAAAATGAGATTAAATTTTTCTGTTTACATTATGCAATATTCATTTAATGAATTTTTATCATGAGTACCAGTTTCACTAAATGTTTGTTATTTTATTTTTCGTGAGTGAAAGTCTGAATCAAGTTATTTATTCAAAATGAGATTTCATTTTTCTCTTTATGTAATTTTTTTTAATGATTTTTATCCTGAGTACCAATATTACTAAAAGTTTATTTTATTTTATTTTGAGAATTAATCACACGTATTTACTGTTAAAATTGATATTGCAATTTTGTACTTTGAATCATTGTATTACAATTATTTTCTCTTATTCCTTATATTAATTTAATTTTTTGCCTTGAGACTTCATTGCTTTAGCTTTTGTTTTGCTTGTGCAAAAATAAACATGAGAAATAAAAATTTTATTCCTGTTTCATAGTTCATAAAAACTTTGTTGATAAATGGCATTATTCACTTAAGGCATCTGAATAATGGTCTTCATTTCCTTTTTAATGAATAATCCAGGCAAAATATAAAAGAGGAAAATTTGAAGACTTTTTTATGACCCCTTTTTACCACAACTTACTAATTAAATTAATTTTCAATAAGGACCGTGCTTCAACGATTTTAGAATAGTTAGTTCATTAATATTGTAAACTTTTATTTTTGTTTTTATGAAACTTAACGTGTCCCAAACATGAGTAATTAATAATTTTTCCCTTATCATTAATATGAAGTCTTTTCATACAATGCTGAAAACTGCGGCGTTGAATAAAAGCCTATTTCTCACTCGCAGCGCAGGGGTTAGAGGTACAGGAACCCCTGAATACTTTCTACTTTTTTTTTTCTTATGATGCTTTTCATATTAACTTTTTTTTTTTTTTTGCGTGTTAAGCTGAAGGACTAATTCATTATAATTCTTTTTCCATCTCCAACAACCCCCCCTCTCTCTCTCTCTCTCTCTCTCTCTCTCTCTCTCTCTCTCTCTCTCTCTCTCTCTCTCTCTCTCTCTCTCTCTCTCTCTCATGTCTATTGATGAATGTTATCCCACGTAACTAGAAAGTACGGATTAATTTTCTTCTTTTTATTCATGTAAAACTCATTTATTGTTTTCATTTGCCATTAATATTTTGCGTCATTTTATGTGTTTATATCTCTGTCAAATCTATTTTGTTAGCATTGAATTTCGTAATGAAGAAGCACTCTCATTCCAATGCTCATACTCATAGCCAGATACCATCCATGAAATTCTTGGAAAAGCAAACCGCGTTACGCGATGCATTATTGTGAATATCCTCATAGATAATAATATTTCCTTATTTCGGGTTGGGGGTGGGGTAGCTGGTTATTGTACGTTTTGTACAGTGTATCATAGACAGTACTAAAAGTTCTCTGCATTGTTCTCTCGGCGTTAATTGTATCTCTTTCTGTTATATATTTTCCCTTTATTTTGGTCTCATTCCATTTAGATATTGACCTCCTGTTAAGTTACCCTTATCCAACGTTTACCTATTATTTATGAGCCAAACGTTTCTGGAGAGTCCTATGAAAGTAAAAAAAAAATTAATAAATTGTAATGCATTTTCATACCACTTATGATGATGAGTTATAAGTTTCACATTTAATAAGAGAATATCGAATCTGCTTATTTTGATAGCTTGTGCCGAAATAAATGTAAAAAAAAAAATGTTAATATAACAATTTGAACGGATAGAAATGTGAATAAATAACGTGATGTTACAATAGATGGTAATAGACTTCGGTGTAGCCTAGAGGAAAGTGTAAACCTTGTAGGAATGGGAATTATATAAGAAGCAGAGAATGCAGGATATAAAGTTGCTCCGTGAGGATAATGAATTTTTTGTGTAGTATCTACTTAGTTTGGATCATCGTGTAATAGAAAATTGATAAACTGGCTTAACGTGAAAGAACTATGACAGAATTTGTATCAGTAAAAGGAATTGAGGCCATTTTCTACTTCAGTGGTATAATATTTCTATAATATAGTGTAATGTTTATCCAAATTATTTTTTTTTTTCTTCTGAGTAACAACAATAGTTTATGGCCAAGAAAATACATGCCCAGACCTTAATTCCTTCAGAATGGAACCAACTCTTACCACCATTGAATTCTAAATAAGAAACTTTCTCCTTTATAAATACAAAGTATGAAGGTACTTTGATCTGATGTTCATTCTCTTATAGTGTCATTAGCTTTGACAGCAGGGTTACTCTAGTCTAGCATAAGGGAAGAAAAGCCTCTCACACAGAACATTTAAGATTTTAGCATCACCATGATGATAGATGTATTTTTGATATTCCATACAACAATATTATTGAAGACTTTCTATCAGGAAAATAGCGAACATACCCATACAACTGTCAAGTGTAAATCCAGCAAAAAACGCTTGCAATTTTCTGCACTATGTCATATGAATAAAAAATAGTTTTCGAAGGGACTATCTTAGGATACATTCAAAAAGGCAACATAAAGAATATGATCTGAACGTCAATTGGATAAGGTTGGTGTTTAACCCTTTCAAGTGCCGAGGGCATAAAATCATGTCATCCTATTCTCAACCATGCTAAGTCTGTTGGCGTATCTTTAAAAAACTTGAATTTATATATATTTTATGAATAATTTGCTCACAACATAGCTTAACATAGTGATTGAGCATTATCCTTAGAGGTCCCAACAACAAATATTTGGTGAATATATATTTTCTAATCAGCTTATACATTACTAAAAGAGCTAAAAGGGAGATGCACGTGGCACAAACAAGTTTGACGAGTGGCCACGCCTAAAATGCTTAATTACCATGGAGACGTGCTTAAGTGTACTTGAATCTTAACATGACTTTTTATGGTTTTCCTCTAACTTGTGCATCATTAATTGGGTTTTGCCCATACGTAAGTTGAATTTTGCCATGTTCGTGATGAGTTTTTCCTTAAATTCAAGAGCTTTATCTGCAAATGCTTTCAATTCAATTCTGTCAATATTACCGTGTCAGTGTTAAGAGAACATGATGTTGAAATGATTCTTCAGATGATAGTGGATATTCAAATCGAGTTTTCACCGAAGGGTTCTCTTGATGGAATTCATGCTGATTAACGACAATAGAATATCATCATCCCTCACTATCTTCACGTCATATTTCTTGCCTCGGTCGAAGGGCCTTATCCTCATGATACGAACTGTTTTTGCTTAAGGTTAAGAAAATAACAGTTTGTGACTTGTTATTAAAATGAGGAGTTCCTTCTTTGAACATTCTCTGAGCCTCTTAGAGTATAGGATTTAAGAATCTCCTCAAATGCATGTAATGAAATGCCTCAAACCATACATTTTATGTTTAAGTTTCTTGTTAGAAAAAAAGGAAAGAGACAGAAGAACGAAAGATGGAAATCACACCCACGTGTAAGAAATAATGATAAAAAACATAAGATCCTTGAATACCCTGAAGGCAACATCTTAGCACGGCATATTCGCGGTCGAAGTGAGTTCCCTCAAAAGCTAATGATATCTCTCAAATAAATAACGGTGATTGCAGTGTTTCGTAGAATTGAAAGGTCTGCCATTTGTGGCCACCTTTGCCTCCTCTCTCTCCAATCTGTGGTGGGGAAAAGGAAGGTAAAGGACTCTGGGATGTAAATGGCCATCACTTCGTCAAGATGAAATCCATAATTAGGAAGAGTCCTTGTACAGTGTTCCTTCACCTTTCCTGAAGAGCCGGAAATATTCAGCTTGTCTCATAGCAATTGAGTGATCACCGTTTTATCCTGATTCTAGATTTGTATCGCGTAAAGAGAGCTTTCGTCCAATAAACTTTCTGAAAATATTTATGTATGTTCGTATTTGGAAACAAATTGTGTTATTAGTATGGAATAGAGACTGTATCAAAGTATTTTCAACATGTTATCAACAATTGTTTATCTTATCTAACAAATTTTAACGAAAAATTACTCTTTCTAAAGATACAGAAGCCTTTTACTTATGTTAAAGGATTTTAGCTATGTTATGAGTCACTAAAAGTCTAATTTTAGAAATATTATGAAAAACGAAATTTTTCTGTAAATTAGAAATGCTTTTGCGTGGAGTGTTTCATTCATTCACAGAGAGAGAGAGAGAGAGAGAGAGAGAGAGAGAGAGAGATTCAGTCAAAGGAAGAAGGTATTTAGGACTTAGTACGAGGAAAGCCATTGCAATTATCCACAAATAGTCTACATGCAAATGATTGACGATTGACCCAAATAACAAGCTTATGAACTCAATTACGATGTTTTACAGGAAGAAGCCCACCTTTCATTTTGATAGTTTTGCTAGACTTTTCTTACGAGCTTTTTCTGAGCTTGATGTCTATGGCACAATGATTAGCACGAATTAATTCTAAATAAATCTAGGATTACTGGGTTAGCCATACTTGGTCATATCGTGAATCGTTGAAGAGCATTTCCTTGTTAAAGACTAATGCTTAACTGGATATTTTTAACGGAAACAGATTTTTAATAGCCTTCGATTTTGTTCACACTTTCACAGACGCCTTAGTATTTAAAGTCGGTATTTACTTTCCAGATTAAAAAGATCGTCAAGAAAATGAACAGTAATCATTGTGTTTACCAATACAGAAATTAGGAAAATGGCAGTAATGTGAATTCTGTATTAACATGATTCTAATGTTTTCATTGTCTTATCTAATAGCGTTTATTTTAGTTTCATGTTACGGCTCGATTTCAGAGTAATACTCATGAGTGCTCTGTCATTTCATTATACAAGGATTAATGGGGAAGTATTTCAGTTTATAAGAGAGGCTATTTTCCATCTCTTGTTAACGTAGAAAAAAGTAGGTCTGAAAACTATAGTATATACTGTGCTGTATATAATTCAGTTTCTTTTTAGCAATTTAACGACAAAGCCTTAGATATGAAGAAATATAAACCTTTCGTAGATTTTTTTCCCAATGAAGAGACTTTAAATAGTAAAATATAATCTCAGAAAATTTTACTTTTGTATTGGATATCTATAGTTTTCATTTGTGTGGTCTTTCTTATTTTGTGTTAAGAACAAAACGTTCTCGGAGAAGAGAGGCCATATGAGCCTTTTCGGTTTTTCTGTTTTTATTTACCACTTTATATATAACAAAGTTGTAATTTTTGTTGTGACCCCCCTTTAAAACATGCATATTTACAACCAACACCTAACGTAATATTAAACTAGACGACCGTATCTCAATTAAAGTGAAAACCCAGTCAGAGATATCTTAAGCAGGTTCCCTTGGAAATGGCCCTGGTGTCCCTCAAGGCAGGAATCTCTTCGCGTCATGACAACCCATACTTTATTCACAATTTCTTATCTGCTCTTCGATAGAAGTGCCTTCAGAGGACCTGTTGTTACAGAATCAAAGCTCAAATTATGGGTATCATTCCAGAATTTCATGTGATTTCTGGCTCTTCATCCGATTGAGGTTTTTCTATCTTTCTTGTGCCGGTGTCGCTACGATAATGTTGTCAGATTCGTGATAAGTATTTTTTTTCCTTTTTTGTAATGTGCAGGATTTTGAAATTGTCATATATATATATATATATATATATATATATATATATATATATATATATATATATATATATATATATAAACAGTATATATATATATATATATATATATATATATATATATATATATATATATATATATATATATATATATATATATATATTGTGTGAGTGTGCGCGCGCGAGCATGCATGGCATATACAGTATATATATATATATATATATATATATATATATATATATGTGTGTGTGTGTGTGTGTGTGTGTGTGTGTGTGTGTGTGTGTGTGTACAGGAGACAAGATGGAAAGATAACAAAGCGAGGGAACTTGGGGAGGGGTATAAGATGTTCTATAGCGGAGCAAATAAAGAAGGTAGGAATGGTGTTGGAATAATTCTGTCAAGTGAAATGAAGAAGGAAATCGTTGAAGTAAATAGAAGAAACGATAGGATTATTTGGGTCAGGCTGATGGTTGAAAATTGCACTGTTAACATCTTTAGTGCATATGCACCCCAGTCAGGATGCTCAGATGAAGAGAAAGATCACTTCTGGTCAGACTTAGAGGAGGAGATGGAAAAGGTACCAGCAGATGAAAGATGCCTTGTCGGGGGAGATCTGAATGGGCATGTAGGCCAGAATAACCATGTGATCAGCCGTATACATGGTGGGTATGGCTATGATGAAAGAAATGCAGAGGGTGAGAGAATTGTTGATTTTGCTGTGGCCAAGGATATGGTACTGGCGAACACTTTTTTCACCAAGCGGCAAGAACATCTAGTTACGTACAAAAGCGGCGGAAGGTCCAGCCAGATAGATTACTTGATGTATAAGAGGAAAGATTTGCGCGAGGTAAAAGATTCTAAGGTCATACCAGGAGACCATGTGAGTGTGCAACATCGTTTGGTAGTGATGGACTTGGTTATGGAAGTTGAACAAATAAGGAAGAAAAAAATGCAGGGGCCAAAAAGGATTAAATGGTTTAAGCTGAAAGATATTGAACTTTGTAGGCAGTTTAAAGAAAAAGTATTAGAGGAACTAACTCATGAAATTGAGGATGTTGATGAATGGTGGAATAGAACGATGGAGATAATACTGCGGGTTGCTAGAGAAATACTGGGTGAGAGTAGTGGTAAGATGTTCGAAAATAAGGAAACGTGGTGGTTCAGTGAAGAAGTGAAGGATGCAACAAAGCAAAAGAGAGAAGCAGGGAAAAGGTGGGAGGGGACCCAAATGGAAGAGGACTGGATGGCCTATAAGGAAGCAAATAAATTAGCAAAGAAAATTGTAGCAATTGCTAAGGATAGAGCATATGATCAGCTTTACAAAGAGCTAGATACCAAGGAAGGGCAAGGAAAGATCTTTAAACTAGCACACATGAGAAATAAGAATACCAAGGATATAACACACATAAGACAGATTAAGGATAAGGATGGAAATATACTGAGAAATGAGAGAGACATAATAAAGAGATGGGAAGAATATTTTGAGGCCTTACTGAATGAAGAAAATTAAAGATTTCTAAGAGGAGACGGACACACAAATTGTGGACCAGTCACAGAAATAACAAAAGCTGAGGTTAGAGGGGCACTGGGAAAGATGAAAAATGGTAAAGCTGTGGGACCAGATGGCATACCTGCAGAAGCCTGGAAGGCTCTTGATGAGGAAGGAATTGACATATTGTGGCAGTTAATGAAAAAGATTATGGAAAGTGAGACAATACCCGAAAAATGGAGGGAAAATATATTAATCCCAATATTCAAAGAGAAAGGGGACATACAGTGTTGTGAAAATTATCGAGGAATAAAACTCATGTCACATACACTGAAGGTATTTGAAAGAATTATGGATGAAAGATTACGGCAGCAAGTTTCCATCGGTAGACAGCAACTAGGATTCATGAAGGGGCTTAGTACTGTGGATGGTATTTTCGCTTTGAGACAAATTATGGAAAAGTACAGAGAGAAACAAAAGGTCTTGCATATGGCCTTTATAGACCTAGAGAAGGCATATGACAGAGTACCACGACAGGAAATATGGAGATGTCTCAGGGAGAGAGGAGTGATGGAGAAGTATGTCAGAATGATCAGGGAGATGTATAGAAATGTAAAGACCAGCGTCAGATCTACAGTTGGAAGAACAGAAAATTTTCAAGTTGGAGTCGGGCTACATCAGGGATCTGCTCTAAGCCCACTCCTGTTTAACAACGTCTTGGATGTGTTAACAGAGGATGTCAGGGAGGAGCCACCATGGTGTCTGCTCTATGCAGATGATATAGTCTTGGTAGCCGAGAACAGGGAAGAACTGGAGGGGAAACTAGAAAGATGGAGATATGCCTTGGAGAGTAGAGGTTTAAGAATAAGCAGGAAGAAGACAGAGTATATGACAACCGAGATGGATGGCGACCAGCAAACAACAATCAAATTAGGCGGAGGAAACATCAAAAGGGTTCATAAATTCAAGTACCTTGGTTCAGTGATCGACAATGGGGGGAATATGGAAGAGGAAATTAACAACCGGATTCAGTGTGGTTGGAACAACTGGAGGAAGGTGTCTAGTATCATATGTGATAGGAAAGTCCCTATAAGATTGAAGGGCAGAGTGCACAAGGCAGTGGTCAGACCAGCAATGACATATGGATATGAAGCAGCACCCCTAAAGAAAACAGAGGGTAGAAAGTTGAACGTAACCGAGATGAGGATGCTTAGGTGGATGAGTGGAGTAACCAAAAAGGACAGGGTTAGAAATGAACATATTAGGGGTACAGTAAAAGTCACTGAGGCATCAAAGAAAGTGCAAGAGGCAAGGTTAAGATGGTATGGCCACCTGATGAGAAGAGAAAGGCAACACATGGCAAGAGAAGTGATGGGCGTGGAGGTGGATGGAACACGAAGGAGAGGAAGACCTAAGACCAGGTGGAGAGATTGCATTAGAGATGATATGAGGGAGAAGGGAGTATGGTAGGAAATGACACAGGACAGAGGGAGATGGAAGAGACTCATTAGAAACGGCGACCCCGAATAGGGATAAAGCTGGGAAGAAGAAGAAGAAGAAAGAAGATATGTGTGTGTGTGTGTGTGTGTGTGTGTGTGTGTGTGTGTGTGTGTGTTAACCAAAATAAATGAAGTTATAGCTAAATTTTTTACTGATATGTATTTATATATATATATATATATATATATATATATATATATATATATATATATATATATGTGTGTGTGTGTGTGTGTGTGTGTGTGTGTGTATGTATATGTATATATATATATATATATATATATATATGTATGTGTGTGTTCGTCTCTCTCTCTCTCTCTCTCTCTCTCTCTCTCTCTCAGCTTACGAAGTTAGCCATACGTAAACATTACCATATACTAAATTAAGCAATTCATGGGACGGTGGCCTTTGATTAGTATGTATTTGGGCTTGTTGATTGTAGGTGCTGAAAACAGTATTTTTTTTTTTCTTTTATTGCCAGTAAATCAAATATTGTAGTGATTATTCTTTTCCATATCTTAGTTAATATTCGATATTTGAATATGGATGAGAAACTTGAACAATTGAAAGGCAACATGTTTATAAGATTCGAACGAAGTGCCATAGTATGCTAGTAAAAATGTTGCATCAAGCCGACCTAAGTTAGTGAGGTATACTTAAGCAAGTGTATTGTAATGAATGAATGAAATTTAAATATTGCTGTATCACTGTAAAAGAACAAGTGATGATAGCGAAATGTATTTGAATCATAGGAGTGTGCTGTTATTGTGATCCATTGGCTAAATGAATAGGTTACTCCATACTGGTTATATGGTATGGTTTTAAATAGGAGAGAGATTGAAGGAAGGATCTTCTTTCCCACCGCTATCCCTATATTAGGGATCGGTTGTTTGGTGTGATAGGGTTAGGTATGTATTATAATTTGGCAGAGGGTTTGTACGATTGCATACCCCTTCAGTCATCAACCACTGTTATTAGCAGTGGGCTTAACCTTTGACTTGATAGTCCAACTGCAAGGCAGCAGTTTGCACAGTTATTAGCAGTGGGCCTAGCCTTTTGCTAAAAAGCAAGAATGCGGGGCAAAAGCTGGTCTTTTACTCGCTTTCTACGACACGCAGCACGTACGGTGGTGATATTCTTACACCCCAATCACATTGGGCAGATTAAAGGAATGATGTTTGTTACTAAAGGTTGCTTGCATTAACAAGGAAGAAACCTATTAAAATTTTGAAGTGAAAAGAATAACTTTACGAAGCACGTTCTGTAGAAATTCATTAGCGATATAATGTAGAATGCATTAAAGATTTAAAGGTCACTCATGAATGGTAGAATCAAGGGACAAGACAATATCCTCGACTCCTAGAGACTGGTCATATATACATATGATCAGCGCCCAAGACCCCTCCCCATCAAGCTAGGACCAGGGAGTCAGGAAATAGCTGCTGATGATTCTGCAGGCAGACTTATATACTCCCCAATCCCTTACTCACAAGGATTGTGAAGTTGCAGATACTACCAGAAGCTATCGAGTACGAGTGAGTCTCGAGCCCCAGTCTGTTAGGCTTTCATGCAGGGCCGTTTTCAATATACTACCACAACAATTTATGAAGGAATTGGTAGTTTTTATCATATAAGTGAAGCTAGTGAAAGTTTGTAAGGACGGGAGAGTAAGTTTATTAAATGTTGCCGTTAGACTAGTTTTGGTTATCAAGGTCAGTTTATCACTTGCTAAGCGGGAGTAAGGATAGGAATTATGGAAAGAACATTATTTTCCAGGAAAGAAGAGTTTATGAATGATTTGTAAAATTTTTCATTCAACCTAGATTCATATCAGTAAGATAAGAAACGATACGTTTTTCGTACAGGCGAAATTTTATAGTAAATGTTATCAAAGTCCGTGAAGTACTTAGATTAGTATGGAATGTGAACGTCAGTGTTAAGTGAAATGGTTAAACCATGAACTGATTAGTCATAGAGGAGACAAGGCTAGGGAG
>NC_090765.1:37454553-37459553 GCF_036898095.1 Palaemon carinicauda
TGGCGCTCCATAAAATATGCATCAGCCCCTTTACAAACGTCGAGTATTTGTATACAAATCATGCGTGAAAAAACATTAATTATCCCGATGTCAAGGACGTACTGCAAACACTTGAATTAGCTGAAAGCGAAGCGGAGGCCATAAATTAGAGTAGGTGGATGTCAGTTTGAAACTTATTATGACGGCCATTTGAAGGTGTTCATGTATCCGGGGGCGCACGAGCGCTCCTGGTTTCACCTTTGGAATAATAGGTAATTGATAGTTCTCCTTATTCAAATTACCACTTTTGGGGAAGTTTTATACTGAAAGAACATTTTTTAAGTTAGCTAAAGTGCTATCTCTTTATTCTCTTTATTGTTATATTTATGTGGTTCATAAACAGGAATTCTATTCCGGGATATTTCCTTTTATAAAATACTTTTAATGTTTATTCGTTTCTTTCATGCGTTCGAGGTTGTAACTCCCTTCTGTTGTACACTGCCAGGCAAATTGAATTTGTCACTTGAATAAAAGGGTTATATTATTAAGATACGTTAAAGCTATTCACGAGTTTTTTTTTAACAAAGAAAATTAGAATTTTGCATATTATTGTACCTACATGTTTCTGAAAATTAAACTCTGTTACTCAACTAATAAACTCTCAATGCAAATTGACAAAGAAAACATAGAATAAACAGGATTTACAAGAAAAAAAAAATCTGTATAGGTTGTCTCGCAGATACCAGTTGTTGGAAATGCCATGCTGTTGTCTTTTATCTTGTGATATCTTTTCCACATGCCAAGGGCGGCATATACGGGATTCATATGGCAGATTCTAATTCTTTATCTTAACCCCTCGCCCCCCACATCAGTTCTGTCGTTCATCATACTTTTTATTTGTCAAGTGGAATCCATGCAGTTCTGCAGTGAGTTTCCAAAAGATAATTTGCGTCCTAACTTAAAATGTTTTATGTTGAAGGACTTTTGAATATTGCGTGAATATTGTTAGCAAAATATGTAATATTCATGTGTACATTGCATTAGGTAAAAGTCGAAATGGATTATGATAGTTTATTCCGTGACTCATAATTTTGAAATCTACAAATACTTTTTTTTTTTTCTGAATTAAACTTTTTTTTTTGTTTAATATGACCTCATGGAAATCCATTTAGAAATGAAAAATAACATGCTATATCATATAACGAAAAAGTTATTTTTTTTTTTTTTTGTAATGAAATAGCTGAATTAGTACTGATTCTACAATCGTGATTTTGTCAATCTTATATACTTTATATTTTTTTATTGTTTATTATGAATTTTACATTCCCCGTACCTTACCTCTGCACGTACACACACACACACACACACACACACATATATATATATATATATATATATATATATATATATATATATATATATATATATATATATATATATGTGTATATATATATATATATATGACAGAGAAATAAGAGAAGGGGATTTAAAATCTTTATTATCTCTCTCTCTCTCTCTCTCTCTCTCTCTCTCTCTCTCTCTCTCTCTCTCTCTCTCTCTCTCTCTCTCTCTCTCTCTCTCTATATATATATATATATATATATATATATATATATGACATCAGGCCGGGAGGAAAAAGGAAACGATTTGACAAGCGCTTTCATGATGTGTAATAATAATACGAAAGCCCTTTTCAATTCTTCGTTTTCTTTTTCCTTCCGGCCTGCTGTCGTCTTGAGACATAGTACGTTCCAGCGATTTGTCGTTTATATATATATATATATATATATATATATATATATATATATATATATATATATATATATATATATATATATATATATATATATGTGTGTGTGTGTGTGTGTGTGTGTGTATATATATATATATGTATATATATTATATATATATGTATATATATAAAATTATGTGATAAGAAAACTTTTGAGTTCGGTTTTTTAATTTTAGAGTGTTTTAGAATGTCAGTAAATATATCATTATTATTATTATTATTATTATTATTATTATTATTATTATTATTATTATTATTATTATTATTATTATTATTATTTCTAGTCAAGCTACAACCCAGGTTGGAAAAGCAGATACAAGCCCAAGGGCTCCAACAATGAAAGTAGCTTAGTGAGGAAATGAAAGAAGGGAAATGAGTTGAAAAAATATGAATATTTTTAAGATTTTCAACTTTGTTAAAATAGATCAGTCATATGTAAACTATAAAATGAGACTTGCCAACCTGCTCATTGATAAAAAGATATAACTTCTAAAGTTCCACTTATTCAACTGCTCTTAAAGAACGTGATTTCAAGCCAATCTCTTATTCATTACATCAGTTGTTTAAATTTCAAATGACTAGCTCGTTTATTTTAGTTTAACGTGAATTAGAACTTATGGTTTTATTTATTTTCTTATTTTTTTTCAAAAATTTTATATCACAAAAAAATAAAGAACAGAAAGATAATTTGTTTTGCATAATGTTCTTTTCTTGATGGTAATTTGAATGTCATCTCTGTTTGATTACTGTCATGATTTTCTATACGCATTCAAATTCAAGGAGCCAAGGGCATTTCCTCTACTTCAGTTTGTATTTTTCGCTAAGAGAAACTTTGGTATGAAGGCAGTATCAAAATACGGTTTTGCTTTTGATACGGAGAACTTCCTTTAGCCAAATTTACGGAAATTATTAACTCGGTTTGATTTATGTAAAAGACGATGCAGGAAAGCAAAGTACCAAGAATGGTTGATGAAAGCCCGCCATACTTTGAAGGGATTCACCCTCAGAAGGAAGCACTTCACTAGCCTATGTTAGTATTTAGCCACAGTGGTGTAAACATTTCCTTCATGCTAGTGCCAAAAGAAAACATTTTCACATGAATAAGTGTAATGTCATTTTACCTACCCAACTTGGTAGTAAGGGAATTCGATATTTTATGAGACCGGTATTATTATAATTTTGCTCATTTTCTTTTAGGTAACTCATTTGATCTCTAATTTCTATTTTTATTACAACCATCGATACCGAGATCTCGTAAATGTTTTCCACTACATCCACTGGAAGCAAGGTCTTTGATGTGTGCTCTTGAAGTGACCTAAATAGTGTAATTATTTTAAAGTTTTATTTACAATATTTAAAATATATTGTCGACCACGAATCACGAGATTTGAAAAAAAAAAATATTGCTGTTAGCGTTTTGGGAAACTTAAGAAAATTTACATGATGACAAGGATATTGAATAAAATTATAGACTGTTGCGTATTTTTCAGGAAGATCTTTCCTTATATGTTTGTTTGAAGAAAGTGTCCAATTTTTGCAAAAATATCTTTTGGGAATCATGTTTTAATAGTTATATTATGCATTTCTATACCATTTAGCGAGAAAAATATACTTTGAATAAAAGGTATTTATTGCTTAACTGGGTGTGACAGACCGCTTGAATTTAACATCAAACAAGTTTAAAGAGTAGTTTTCAAGATTAACCTTGGACCAATAGATTTTCGATGTTATACTTATGATAAAAGTATAAAAAATTAAACAATGATGCACAATAGGTAATGTAATTTATAAGTCAAATGGCAGCGAAAACAGCAGTCTTGTCAGACTCTTATCATTATGCAAGGAATTAATTATGTAATTCCAAAAGTAGTTTTTGAGTGACTTTGTTGTTAGTGGTGTATTCAATTTACCATTAGCCAAATGAACTAAACGTGAAGAGACAAAATCTGGTAATGATAGGTTTTTGTACTATCTGTTGATAATCAGTTTGAGCTCAAAATGATTTTGATTAATTAGTCAGAATTTTCAGTTATAAAGTAAAAGATTTTCCCTTCATTTGAGTGTAATAAAAATTAAAGACATCATTCATTGTAGTCGAATAAGAGGAACCCATTTAACTAAATAAAAAAATCGCAATCATTGGAAAAACAGAAATGTTTTGAACGAATGAAAATAGAAGGAACATCAAAGTTGCAAACGTTCAGCGATTTCAACGATTTGTAAAATTCTCAAAATTGAAGGATAATTGGATTTAGGAGCACGAAAATCAAACTTTGTGAGACGAGAAACTGGAAAACTAACAACAGTTTGATAAAATCTGTGGTAAAAACAACAGGTACTTTAACTATTTTGCAACGAGATATGCAATTTGAATTGGAACATATCATTAAACATTTGAGAGAAACAGAAATGCTTTTGAAGTTACCAGAATCAAGATAATCATCTGGGGGAAAAAATCTATCGGATAGATATCTATACGTATGTGAATCTTTGAACCTTTCCTACTGATTAAAATATGAAAATTTTAATTTAGTGTGCAAAAAAAACCGGCAAAGTCTAACACTTGATTTTGAATGAATTATTATGAAATGTATTAATGCTTTCATTAAGGATGAAAAGTGGGGTGGTATTGATGATAAATTATTATGAATGAATTCAAGGTGAATTTCAGTTGTTACAGAGTTTGAATGGATACACAATACTCTTCATGATAATGAGTATCTGTCAATCATTTAAGTAGAATCTAAGGGTAGTTTATATTGATCATTTTACAACTTCAGTGATTTACAGATCTTATTTGCGATTAAAATGAGAGACATGTCATTGTTACCGGATAACTGGTGTAATGTTTTGGTGATAAGTTTTGGTTATTTTGTGAAACTTACCGGTATATTTACAGATCATTCGCGAAACGCCGAGAGAACATAGCAAAAACTGCAATTTCAATTTTTACCCCTACACTTTATCCTAGGCTAAGTATGACCCTAGAGGTTTTCATTTTACTCAACATTTTCTCTATTATATTTCACAACAAACCATTGATACAATCAGCTCTTCTTCGTTTATGATAATATTGCTCTTCCGTTGTCCATTCTTTGATCTATTTCACTTATTCAAATGGTCTTCCATATATCATTCACTGCACTAATTAGTATTATGCATCTAATTTTGAAACAATAGTCTAGCACCTCTTTAGTGTTATTATTTTTGGAATTTTTACATAATTAGA
>NC_090765.1:37469553-37472053 GCF_036898095.1 Palaemon carinicauda
ATTTGTTCTGAGATCCTTTTCTCTACTTCTTTTTTTCTTTTACTTATTCTTTTATGTTGAATATCTGTCTTTTCACCCTAGATGTCATGTTCATTCACTCCTCTGCATTCTTAATTCCTCTGTTCTTTTACTTGTATGCACAATATATATATATATATATATATATATATATATATATATATATATATATATATATATATATATATATATATATATATATGTATGTATGTATGTATATTGCAATCTTCATGGACACTAAGATACATATGTATATAAATCTATCTACGTAAATGAAAGATTAGAGAAATTACGGAAAATTTAGTTTAACCCGTAAGGTTCTTTCTCCAGTACCGTAATCTGTCGCCGGTATTTTGTATAAACATTAGTTGCTATTAAATTGTTCTCGTCATCTCTGTTCTATACAGTTGAATTTTATTATCCTGAGCTTTACATATTTTCCTACGTGGCTTGATTGCGCATGTTTTGTGCTTATGGGTGTTTATACACTAATTTATATTGCTATAGTAAAGACTTTTTAACATCTTGTATTCCAAATACGAGTCATTACTCGAAACTAAACTTAACAGTCCTAAACTCAGTATAACATGTTAACATCCTCATCAAAGAGATTAAAAAGAATCGTTTAAAATATGATACACATTTACCTGTCTCATTATCCACTCAGGTGTATATCGTGACGGATATATAGATAAGTAATTATATGAATATTAGTTAGATTGTACTTTTGTATATTCGCTTTTTTTTTAAATCAATAATAGCCGAAAGTGTCACCGAAATCGCAGCGTGAGGGGAAAATATGCAAATTACCCTGGATATAATAAATAACGATCATGTATCATTATTTTCTTCTATGTGTGATAAAAAAGGGTAACTTAATATATGAAGACGATATACAACAACAATATAAATGATCACGAGCATATTTCAAGTTATGAGATTTGTATGACTGCCTTTATTGATTAAGATTAAGCTGCTACATATTTGCTCGTGTCTTCTTTCATAAAAAACAAAAGAGTAAAAACTATTTTTTGATCACGCGAACGAAATGAGATATACATAAATGATCGGCCTGGGTGCCGTGAAAGAGTAATCGTGCTAGATATAGATAAAAAAAAAAATAGTGAAAATTATTCACTGAAAGATTTTAAACAGGGTGACGTCTCGTGAAAAATATGTCTTTCACATACACCTATCACGTCCGAGGTCATTTAAAATAGATTTCCATTGAATCCTTAATCGTTCCACGTATATTTCATAGTGATGATTCAGGGAAACGTTCGCCCATGCATTCATTATTCACGCAGAACAACTGTAGTGGTTGCCAAGACCCCAAAGAAAGAAAGTCTATTTTTTTTGTACGCAAATTCGTTTTCCATTCATGTTTATATGCAATATCTATTGCATTTCTGCGCTTGTTGTCGTTGACAAAAATGAGATTTCAAGTGCCAGCGAAAAGAACCCCCGTACTGGATCCCTGGTATTAACCAACTCAATTATTTAAAAGGCATTTTGATGTGTAGATCAGAAATGTAAATCAGTTAAGGGTTCCGGTGAAGCATTCATCATGAATGAATAATATTAATCTCAAAATGAGTCATAAAAAGAGGCGGGGGAGCAAGGGAAATGAATAATCGCTTAATTTTAGCGGTGTTGATAATATCATTAAATTCAAATCGATGAATTTGTTATGAATGGGCTATTAATGATTCAGGTAATCGTTACCACTTGTCCAGAGTCATCAGCTCTTGAGCTGGCTTGTCTATAATTGATATTATTTTATTGAATAGTTTATGGAATTAATTTATTAAGTTGCTCTCCGGGCTTTAGCGACATTAGTCGACTTTATAATGAAAGCTTACCACGAATTATTAATCAAGAGTTTTCGAATTTTACCTCTTTTTACCTAATTATCATAGGTATAGAGATACATAATGATTTATATTATAAAAATGTGTTACAATGTCATTGTATTTATGCTGTTGTAAATATGATTTTCTCTTTCTGTAAATATTTTATATATATGTGTGTGTATATATATATATATATATATATATATATATATATATATATATATATATATATATATATATATATATATATGTGTATATATATATATATATATATATATATATGTATGTATATACATATACTGTATATACACACATACCCGTACATATCATCTCTCCGTAGGGGAGTCAAGGCACCAACATGATAACCAGAATAAGCCTAAGAAATATTTATATTTGTAAGTACGCATATCTTAAAAACAGTAACCAAACTTCCGTTGTACATTTGTGCTAGGCCTACTATTACTCGGTTACTCGGTCCAGCTTTTAGTTCATTTCTACTCACGGTAAATTTGAATGAATAGTAGTATTTCGACATACTCTTCTCGCATTTTCACGGGGCACACACTATTTAGTGGGTATAACTACATTAATGCGTATAAACATCTTAATTCATCCATGTCCATTGACGT
>NC_090765.1:37484553-37517053 GCF_036898095.1 Palaemon carinicauda
TTGGAACTGAATGTTTGCAACCTAATTATTTATACAATATAGGTTTTTGCGTACTGGTTATCTTTCTTTTAATTCCACTAACATACAAAAGGTTTTCTATTTTGTTAAATTTTTATAACACTTTCTGTTTCGTTGTCGTAACTTCTATTTTCATTTCAAAAATATTGCGTTACAACTTTTTTTCTCTGTTAATGATTTTTCATTGATATCTACTGTATATGCTATCTCGTCCTTGTAGACCTTGCAGCTTTATATTACGTTGAAAATAATTATATTTTCCTATATTAACCTTCATCTTCATTTATCGAATCGTTAAACATCTATTATCTTCTAATTTTTTTTTGTATTTTCTTTTTCATTTCTACCAACGTATTCCTTACTTTAATATCTTCATTACATTGCTGTGGCTCCCCTCTCTTTCCCTTAATCCTGTGCTCATGAAATTGTTAATATCCAAATTCTTGATCGCCAGGGTCCTCTTTAGCATAGGGATTGGACCAGCTAATATAATGAGCATAGTCGGCATATCTGAATTGGAAATTCTATATGATTATTATTTTGCCTTGTGGGAGATTCAAATTCACCTTCACTCCTACCCCCACCATCCAACACAGACCCAATCTCAATTATATAAAGAAACTAAAAAAAGATAAAAAAAAAAAACTGTGTGCGTGTGTATGTGCGTGTGTAACATTTGCATAAATGAGAGGAAGGCCCCGGGGCCCTGAGCATTATTGATAAGATCACTGAATACTTCAGAGCCATTTATTCAATATCCAAAGATCGGTGAATCCTTTATGAGGTTCTCCTGAAATTACAATATTAGATTAAAAATGCATCGCTGAGTTGTACTACGAGTATCCGCGTTTTTTAGTACTCGTGATAGATTCATGCATGAGTATGAGTATGTGAACGGACCAGTCAGGTTTTATATAAAACTAATGTTTAAGAAATAGTGTGATATTGAATTGCAAGTTTCAATATACCTTTGTGTGTGTGTGTGTATATATATATATATATATATATATATATATATATATATATATATATATATATATATATATATATATATATATATATATATATATATATCGTCCGTTACTAGTCCTCTGCAGAACAAAGGCCTCTGACATGTCCTTCCACTTGCGTTTGTTTATGGTTTTGTCTACAGTATCCCAATCTAAATTCTTAAAAACTTTTTCTAGGCATATTGTGAATAATTTAGGAGATGGGGTCTCTCTGTTTAACTCCTTTCTCAATCGGAAATTTCTTACTACCCTTATGTAGTTTTAGGATTGGTGTATTTCCTGTATAGATATCTTCAAGTGCTCCAACTTAAGATTCTACTATTCCTTGTTTTTGAAGGGATTTCTTCATATATACACCCACAAAACAACAATAACACTAAATGCAGCTGTTTCTAGTCCACTGTGGGGTCATAGGTCTTAGACATGCCTTGGTCATGGTTGAGGTTTGGCCATTTCCATCACCCCTCAGATCACTGCGGATTGGTGATGGTGGAAGACCTTAGTCTGATCGTTCACATCAAACCAACCTAGTATGGGTGGCCCTGACTAGTACAGCTTTGATGTTCATGGCAAAACACAAACCCTTTCACCATGTTAAGGTATCCGCACTCAGAAAAGAATATATATATATATATATATATATATATATATATATATATATATATATATATATATATATATATATATATATATATTTATATTTATATTTATATATATATATGTATATATGTGTGTGTGCGTGTGCGTGTGCCTAAGTATGCATACATGTATATATGTATGTATGTATCAAACGATGAAAGGAAACGGGAAAAATATTGAATTGGAATTAGTAATTTCGTTCGGCTCAGTAAGATGAAAGCAAGAACTGTACTCAAGTTTTTAACTATAACTTTCATGGCTTGACACATATATACTTAGTTACACACATATATGTATATATATATATATATATATATATATATATATATATATATATATATATATATATGTGTGTGTGTGTGTGTGTGTGTGTGTGTGTGTGTGTGTGTGTTTGTATTTGTGTGTGTATACAAATGTACCTATACGAAATGTTATCGTGGGTCTCATCCCATAGAACTCTGGGTTCTGAATATATTTTGTTTGTGTATTTATTTATATAAATGTATAATATGTGTATGTTTATATGTCCCAAGATTCATAATTTATTATATATGACTAAGATATCAAAGGAAAACGTTGTCATTTCTATTTTCCTCATATACAATTAATATGTTCATATATCCTTTGCACGCTGTTGTTTCTTACAGTTTATATATATTCAAATGAGTTGGTAGATACGTTCAAGTGATGACATTTAGAAACCGAAAAGACGAGACAGAAATTTGGAAGTAGACGCGAAATTTAATTCTAGAAAAGAAAACAAATCTCATTGATTTAAGGAAGTTGTTTTTTTAAGTGGGAGTTCTGAAAAGTGGTGGCATACATAAATAATTGAGATATATCTAGAGTATTCACTGTGTCGACCATGTATTTGAACAGCTAGATACATTCTTTCAATAAGAGCTGGTTCCCTTACGACTATCATTCTTATACTTATTACTGCTAGCATGAATTCGTGACTTGTGAAAAGCGAAGTAAATGTTTTGCGAGATTAAAATTTAGAATTCTTTTAAGACTGTCTATGGCCTTGGGTCTTTGCATAATTTTCCAGTTTTTGTAGGTCAGTATCGTTATTCTTAAAGATCATAATTCATTGATTTAAGAAAACGTGTGCTCTGTCAAGAAAATGTCTTTCCAGATTTGTGTCAGTCGCATTCAACTACTATGAAAATGTAGCTAAATAGTTTTATAGTTGTATTTCCATTTACTGAAAGATAGATAACTAGGAAATAACAAATTTATATAAAATAATATCAAGACTATAAACTAATGAAGAGTATGAATTAGGTTTGTGATTTGTGCACAGGTCAACTGATGGAGTTTTACTAGTAAAAGAGCATAGAATTTGATTCGCGTATGTGATGTGGGTGGAATAATTACCGAAGTGATTTTCTTGTTACCTTTGCTCTATTTAACATTAAGAATGACTTTACACTGCCATTTTTTCATTTATCTGTTAGAATTGAATCAGTAATAGTATTTTGCTCCACAGACAAGCCTATCACTTGTAGTGTTACGTATATTTTTTCCTTATGTTAACATGTACATATCATATTGTCAAAGCACTGTGTCTGATTACATGAAAATTACATGCTTAGTTGTAGGTTAGGATAGACTTGATTTTTTCCAGCTAATTTTTCCTTCTTTTGTTCCGACATAACATCTAAAGGTATTCCTGTCAGAACCAAACAGCATCAGACGACTTTCTCTATAG
This sequence comes from Palaemon carinicauda, assembly GCF_036898095.1. Classification (NCBI taxonomy): domain Eukaryota; kingdom Metazoa; phylum Arthropoda; class Malacostraca; order Decapoda; family Palaemonidae; genus Palaemon; species Palaemon carinicauda. The sequence goes on from NC_090765.1 coordinate 37,487,935, forward strand.
AGTTCGTTAGTAATGCTTTGGCTTTCCATTGCCTTAGCTTACTCACATACTTGGTTAGTTGGATGCCAAGACTGTGACTTTATCCACAGACATATTATAGAGCCCTTTTTAATTGTCTCTACCTAATGTTAGAATTTAAATGTAAGCCATAGGCTATTTTCCAGTAAACCGGATTTATCTTCTTTTCTTAAATCTGACTTATTTGGAATCCTACGATATCCTTATATGTTTATTCTCAATGTGAGTCCGATGATATCACCAACAAGACGGAAGTACTAGTTCCAATCAAGTGTTTTCCCTTTTCCTTTCATGGCTACAATGCGTACATATACTTATGCATACACACACACACACACACACACACACATATATATATATATATATATATATATATATATATATATATATATATATATATATATTATATATATGTGTATGTGTGTGTGTGTGTGATGGATTAAGCATATATGTATGCAGTTTATTTCAGCATATAGTTTTTTCGTTTAATAATTTTAAATGAATTGACAAGTGATATATGTTAACCTATATTTGTTTTCTGAAAATAAACTATTATTTCATCTGAGAGAGAGAGAGAGAGAGAGAGAGAGAGAGAGAGAGAGAGAGAGAGAGAGAGAGAGAGAGAGAGAGAGAGAGAGAGAGATGTAATTCATCTGTTATTTTCTAATTAGGTGTCGTCAGGTCCTTTATGTACTCTACCAACTACCCCACTGAAGGTGGAAATTCCAACCTTTTATGGTTATGAAGAAATTTTCACTAAGAAGAGATATTTTGCGTCTTTTTAAATGAATTTACTTTACTTTTTTATCAACTTAATGCGCAGATTTATACACGACAGTGCAGTGAATGCGACATTTGACGTTACTTCAAATGAATAACCTTCTTGATGAATAAGAGGATGTTTGACAATAAAATTGCTCTGCAAACAAAAAGCACATTATCGTGCAATAGCCAGGGTCTCCTCCGCTTCTGATTTATAAAAGGAAATTCTTTCTGGCCTTAATAACATCAGCAAACATACCAATGGGATTTAACGCTCTCCAATCCATAAGCTACACACGCGCGGGCAGACACAAACACACCCACACCTACGTATTAACTAGTGCAGACTACCACACAATCATTCTGTATTTACGTGAGGTGATATATAAGTATTCCATAATACTATGAATTTGCATTTATTCGACTTATTATATACGTTGATATGTTAAGTTTGACAGTTTTGGTTTTTTACATATAGAATATATTTTGCCTTCTAAAGATATCGTGAGAAATGCTGGTAAAGGAAATGCGCTGACAGTTTTTTGCTTAAACCATCCATAACACGTCAGATTAAGGGTAGTTCAAGGAGGTATTTCATGATTATATAGACTATCTGTTATTGTCAGGTAAACTGATAGAAAGACATAGGAAAATTACGGAAACAAAATAATTAAAAAGATACTTTTATTTTCGTGTTCCTGGTATCTATGCTGTTGACGTGAGTAAATGTTGAATTCACTAATGTGACATATATGACGTAATGAAACCGGTAATAGTACTTGTTCATTCCCAACAGAATATATATATATATATATATATATATATATATATATATATATATATATATATTATATATATATATATATATATATATATATATATATATATATATATATATATATATATATATATATATATATATCCCTGGCAAGGTAACTAAAGCGGCTTCCTAGACATGAGTTCTGTAATCATACGTTTGTCTTGCCTTATGTTTTTCAATGTAGAGGTCTCCCTTGTTTGAATTATTTTAGGTTGAATAAGATGGGTTTAGAAAATTGTCAATTACCTGTTTGCATGTTCCTTCGAAAGATTATATTTTTTTTTATTTATAAAGTCTCAGAAAACATTATTGCCTCAATAACTTGTAATTAGAGTGACCTTTTACATATTCTATTAGATTTTTCAGCAATAAGGTTCAGTAATGCCATTGATTTCATTTTTATAACTGTAATGGAAATCCTCGAAAAAAAACTCATTCCCAACAGAGATCAGACATGTGAATGATGAGGTGAATTATGGGAATATCACTGCTTAAACGATTGGAAAATGAAGTAAAAATATGGCAGGCATAGTAAAGATTACAGATGTGTCAGTAATGAGATGGTGTGGGCATCTGTTGAGGAAGTGAGGAGAGCTTCGGAGGGACCTGTTAGTGGGTTAGGAGATAGAGAAGGAGGCAGAGAGTTAGCTGGCGAGATCAGGTGAAGGATGATATGAAGAGATGAGGTTTTTTGGAAGAAGATGCCTTTGTTAGAAGGCATTAGAGAGGGCGTATCAGGCAAGTGACCCCTTAATATAGGGATAACGGTGGGAAAGAAGTTCATTTGTATATTGAAAGTTTTTATTATCCTGTGTTTATCAGATGTAGTATACCTACTTGGATTAAAGATTTCAATTAAGCTCACTGTTGATGTATGAGATATTTTTCTACTCATTGAAATGATAGTTTTGTTCACAACCAAGGATTTCTTGCAGGAAATTATTCTTTATTTTGGAAAGATTATTCTATATATCTGAACACCCTTCACTTCAAGCATTGCAGTACGAGTTTAATGAATATCTCGATTGCTGTTGTCTAGATTTTTAGAAATTTATGATGACACTAAAAATCCTGATTTCGGAGGTGGATGTTGTGTGGCTTGTATAATAAGTTACGTGTCTGAACTGTCGTTCACATGATTGTCCATATTACAGATTTCAGTTTAAAAAGTAAACACCATCACGCAGGGAGAACCAATTTGGGTACTCTTTTATTAAGGAATATCTTCCCTCTTAGTATCAAATTTAATTGTTTTGAAATATTTCCACTGGAAAGTATATTTATTTGAAAACAAATGATTTGTTTTCTCTAAAAAGCTTTTGTTGTTCTTTCAATAGGCCCTTTTCCAAGTTCAGCGAGGAAGATATGCGTTCAAGAAATTTGTAATACTGAGAAATGCTGATTGGGTATAAAGTAATTATTTAATTTACTCAGTACATCAGTAAAATAGTATGAAAGAGGCCCTGAAGTCCAGATATATTCATTACAAAATTAGCAAAGCTTTATCAAAGCAGTTACACGTAGTCACTTCAAAGGCACCACACATAAGCTCGCGCTCACTCACACGCACGCACACACTTCAACGCACAAACACACACGTTCAGCTCATTCACTGGTAAGTCTAGGTAAACAAGGCGCTATTTGCATAACCCTGTGGTCCTTGCTCTGTGCTTGTGCATCAGTACATCATATTCTTACTCTGCTCAAATTTGGTATGGATTCCGACCAACATGATAAGAGGGACTGAAGTGATAATGTTCACACAACCATCACACATATTCAGGGGTCTTTGATATCATGTTCATTGTGGCTGTAAGACACCTACAGTAGAGGCAGGGGAATAAATTTGCTTTGTTCTTCGCATAATTAATCACGTCAGAACTAGAACCAAGTTTGTCTGTGTTTTGTTCACGCAAAGGTATGATTAAGAAGAGATAATTAGTGCGGTAATGAGATTTTTAACGGGATATTTTTATCATCTTCTTGATAGATCACATATCTCCAACCAATATTCCCATATTATCATTATTATTACTTGCTAAGCTACAACCCTAGTTGGAAAAGCAAAATGCCCAAGGTCTCCAACAGGGAAAAATAGTCCAGCGAGGGAAAGAAATAAGGAATTAAATAAACTATAAGAGAAGTCATGAACATCTGAAATAAAATATTTCAAGAACAGTAACAACATTAAAGTAATATTTTTTATATACAGATTATGAAAATATAAAAAAAAGGAAGAGAACTCTACACCAAAGCAATAGAAGACCATGGTACAGAGGCTATGGAACTACCCAAGACTAGAGAACAATGGTTTGATTTTGAATTTTCCTTCTAGGAGAGCTGTTTACAATAGGTAAAGAGCCTCTTCTATTCTTACCAAGAGGGAAGTAGCCACTGAACAATTACAGTGCAGTAATTAAGCCCTTGATCGAAGAAGAATTGTTTGGTAATCTCAGTGTTGTCGGGTGTATGAAGACAGAGGAGAATGTGGAAAGAATAGGTCACAATATTAGGTGTATATGTAGGCAAAGGAAAGCTGAGCCATAACCAGAGAAAGGTCTCCAATGAAGGAGGACCTCATAACTCTAGCGGCAGTATCTCAATGGGTTGCTGGTGCCGAGACCAACCTACTGCCTATGAATATTAATGTTTTCGGAATTTTTATGTCTCGTCCGGTTATTTATGGTGGTGACATTAATTCTAATTTAGTGATTGTCCGAAATGTCAATTTTAAAGTCTAAGAATCCCCGGAAACTCAAGCCAAAACCCGCAAACTAAAAAGAAAAATAAGAAATTAGGACTCGCTAATGCACCACTGTTACAAAGTATGATATAATAGAGTCTCAGTGATTGTTCGTAAGCTGTTTGATCTTAAGTCTTAAAAGTGATCATTACACAGGATTTTAGTTGTACCCACGGAAACAAGAATTTTTAAGACATTTTTCAAGTATTGTAGGTATCATTATACAAAAATCTGACAAATTTTGTACTATTTGTCTGCAAATTCTTTTTACAACGTTGAAACTTATCGATGATTTTTATCTTTGTTTCAGAGACTTGTCAGTGGATGAATCTCTTAAGCGGCTTCACGGCTAGAAAGGTAATATTTGTTCCTAAATGTTAAGGTTCTGGCACATTTAATTATTATATATTCTTGTTTACAAAAATGACACAATGATTACTTGTGAGACATAGCGACAGGGAAACAAAAAATCAATTTCTTCGCCGGGATTTGAGTGATATTAGTACCCTTGGATAAGGACTATGTAATGGTAACAGATGTCATGTAAATGGTTGCGATGAAAATAAAAATAATTGTAAGGGGTAATATTTTAGGGAAACTGAAGCTGTTATCGATTATATGATTGCCATAGTTTGACAATTTGGAAAAAATTCATTAGCAGAATATGTGCTCCACAATTCCTTTCGTTTTTTTTTTTTTTTTTTTTTTTTTTTTTTTTTTTTTTTTTTTTTTTTTTTTTTGTGCCTGAATATAGGGCAGTATTATCTAGGTTTCACAGTTTCTTGTTTGATTACAATTTCTAGTGCCTGGAAATGTATGAATGAAGGCATTCTATGGACTACTTTGATTTCTTTAGAAAATATTAGTATAAGACTACTATATTTTTTACATACTTCACAAAGAAAGAACTTCCTTTTGTGTACGTGTTTGTGTGTGTGTGTTTGTAAGGTCTTTTTTTTCAACCAATCGATTCCATATCAGAAACTTTTATCTATTTCATTGTACAACTTTCCTTCAATAGCAAACCTCAAAAGGGATAACAATTGGCATATTTCATCGAGTGGAGGAAATCTAATGAAGATGTTGCCCAAGATATAGATCTTAAGAGGGGAGTATTACGCTTTGGTACTTAGCTTTGGTAATAACACTCTTTTCACCACGTTACATTACTTTCTAATGAATAGTTTTTGAAACGTTCCCACGAAATGGAACCTCGGAAATTGGTCGGGATTGTAAGGGGAAAATATTATTTTAAGTTTTAACTTTACGTTGCACTTGTATAGATGCGAATGTAAAACTATGTGTATTTTAAATGCATATGATTTAAATGCAGTACTTTTCTTTTCATCGTAGGCCTTCCTTTCTTTAGAGGGGAGGCCTAAAGGAGTTTTAACCTTCTGATTTCCATTAAGCTGTTATAGGGGAGATTGATAGTTCTAGACCATGACACACGAACATACTGTTTGTAATATCATATATATATATATATATATATATATATATATATATATATATATATATATATGGATAAATATCAACACAACATCGTGTTCAAATAGAAATAAATTTCTACCTCATACTTGGGATCGAACGCTAGCCCCTTCTAATGAAAGGCCAGGTCGAAACCAACCATGCCACGAGAGCCCATAAAAGGAAATCTGAACCTGACCCTAATCTAGCTGTCCGAGGATTTACCTGGTGAGACATCAGTCTCTTTACCAGCGAGTTTTACCAGATTTCCCCGGGCCACCACGTGACACAATTGGTAGTAATTCATTCAAATTACCCCTAATATATATATATATATATATATATATATATATATATATATATATATATATATATATATATATATATATTAGGATGCAAGGTATTTTACTTCAGTATTCGCTTACATATTTAGTAATATTAGATTTTTGGGAGTTTTATAGTTTATATATGAAAGATTTATTTATAATGTTGATATTGTTCTTAAAATATTTTATTTTAATTGTGCATTACTTCTCTTGTAGTTTATTTATTTCCTTGTTTACTTTCCTCACTGGGCTATTCTTCCTGTTAGAGCCCTAAGGCGTAAAGCATCCTGCTTTTCCAACCAGGGATGTAGCTTAGCAAGTATTAATAATAATGATAATAATAAATCTTCCCGTATATACATTTTTTTTTCTTGAAATAACTGATATTTGGCATAGCACAGATTATTGGTAATTTCTTCAGTTTACCAAAATTGAAGAAATTGTCATTAATCGCTGAAATCTTAAATATATATTTATTAGAAGAAGAGCTAAGAAAACATTTTATAGTGCCCAGTTAGATAAAAAAAGAAGCAATAAGTAATATACTATATTTACCGCTTCATGAAATTTTTAGATGTAAATTTTTTTTTTTTTTTTTTTTCTTTTTTTTTTTATACTATAAATAAGGGTAATGTTATGATATACAGTGGGCAGCCAAAGCATTATCAACTAATTCCTTACTGAATATCATCTTACGCGGTTTTGTGCCGACAGAAATGCCTTCAGATGTTTGGTCGACACAAAAAAGAGTTACATTCTGAACCAGGAATACTATTCTTAATCAACATATATTTTAATGTACAGCTGGACACAAGAATTCCTGGCACGCCACTCTCTGAGGAAGTGCACCATGTCACACTCTTAATGCTTGGCGAGTAACCAACCAGATAAATGTAGAGAGAGAGGAGGTCATCATTGGTCGGCAAGGTTACACACACACAAACTCTACGCTCAGTAATAGTGAGAAAGGGTGAACTTCCAGAGCAAGGTGTGCCAGGAACTCCTGTGTACAACTGTACATTAAAATATATGTTGATTAAGAATAGCTGTGGAAATGACACTAATGTAATATATAGTATTCCTTGTTCAGAAAGTAACTTTTTTTTTTTTTTCTTTTTTTCGACCAAACATCTAAAGGCATTTCTGACGGCACAAAACCGCATAAGATGGTCGTCTCTAAGGAATTTGTTAATAATGCTAGGATTAAGTCTCAGAATCACCTAGTTAAAGACCATAACACTACGCTAAGACCTGTAGGTCTTGCAATATTCCATGGCAATTACTTTACCCAAAGAAATATTGTCGAATTCTTCTTAATCGCCTGTACCAAAGGTCATAGCTTAAACATAAACCCTGTTCTGTTTTTCCTTCTTAAATCAGACTTATGTGGAATCATAAAAAACAGATAATTTGAGGATCCCATTTTCTTGTATGTCCGTTGATGTCACCAAAAAGACGAAAGTTTTTTCGCTTTTCTTTTCGTGGGTAAAATACATATGTGTGTGTGTATATATATATATATATATATATATATATATATATATATATATATATATATATATATATATATGTATGTATGTATGTATATATATATATATATATATATATATATATATATATATGTATGTGTGTATATATATATATATATATATATATATATATATATATATATATATATATTATACATGTGTATATATACTCTGTATATATACGCACACATACAAAGTTGATTTAAGAAAACTTTTGTGTGGTTCTTTTCTCCTTTACAAGGATGTCCGCTCTCATCCTTTCCCTGGCATTTGATAGATACTACACCTGAGGTTTCGGTTGCGTTCCATATTTCGAGATCTACCCCTTTCCTTGCATTTAGGGAATAGAGCAGTTTTTGGAGTGTAAACTATTTAAGAAGAATTGATTTTACAGTAAATGCCCCCCCCCCCTTCCCAATATCGTGACATTGTCCATAGATGAGGATTTGAAGGAATTATTTTTTCTGCTGATCTCTCTCTCTCTCTCTCTCTCTCTCTCTCTCTCTCTCTCTCTCTCTCTCTCTCTCTCTCTCTCTCAAATATCCTCGAGGCATCATGCATAAAGAAGTGCTAGTCTATCACCAGTCTTGTAATAACATGGGGTAGTAATGTAGTCAAATGTCATAAAATGTCAGATTGTGCTGAATAAATTGATCGTCGTTCTGTGTGTTCGTGCGTGTGTTTCATCCCCCTCATTTATGTTCATAATCAGAAATCTCTCGGTATATCGAGGCAAACGATGTGTGTATGTGTTTTTGTATGCGCGTGCGTGTGAAAAGGGTGGGGGTGGAAGGGTAAGGCCAACGGCCTTTAGAACTGCACCGAAAGATGCGATTAAGCTGATAGGATCATGCCGTAATGAGAAACAAAAGGCTCACATCTTGATATCTTTTGCATGCCTACGACCTCTGAGACCTATAATTTATCCGCCAATTAAGCCATCCAAACTACCCTCCTTCGGCTAATCGCCTCGGTAGTGGGATGAAGGGTCGTGGAGGGCCCCCGGTCTTGGGGGAAAGGGGGTTCATAATTACTCAGCAATGTTATTAAATACCTTAATCCAACAATGGGATATATAGCTATATTACTCAGTCGATATATAGACTTCCCGAAGCTATAGGGCGCCGCAGTGTTTGTCAGGGATGAGCGTGTTGGCAGTAGGAAGCATTAAGCAGCTCTATCAACACTGGGAATGCGTGTAAACACTTGAAACATGCATTTAATTGCGCATGATCAATACATTCTCTGTCATGAAGGCTTTGACTCCATGACGGGGAAATTACGCCCAAAACCGTAATTATATATAGGCCATGAATAATTGATACGGTAGCGCTGGCTGCTTATGTTATTTAAGACATTGTGGCGTGCAGATTAACAACCTCTGCCGTAAGTTAAGCCACGGTTTCAAGTCTCCGTTACACCGAAGTCTTCTGTAATTTTAAATAATGTAATAACCAGGGTTTTATTCCTATCATGCGTGCAGGAATAGCGAACATCTTTGGATTAAAATGCTTTATACGAAAATAAATCAAGGAAATGTAAGTCATCAGTAGACGAAACTTACATGCCTTGGGTTGGCTTCCGTGAGGGTATGAAAACAGTGATACATTATTAGTTCGTGAATTACAGTCTGGTATGAATGGAATGATGCATTAGCCACTGGAATTTGAAAAGGTGTATATTATATATGACCTGCGAAAATTTAAGAGCGAATGAGAGAGTTAGAATGATATTTGCTTGATTGAGTTTCTAGTGAATTTTGAGTTACGCTAATAAAAAATAATTTGCCAACATTACTATCATAGTACAATCTTCTTTAGGTGCTTCTCCATTCCTTTGATATTTTGATAGTCTGCTGCTGATTCATCAGCTATCCACTTATGCATTTATAATACAATCCTCTCTCTCTCTCTCTCTCTCTCTCTCTCTCTCTCTCTCTCTCTCTCTCTCTCTCTCTCTCTCTCTCTCTCTCTCTCTCTCTCTCTCTCAGAATTTTGGTCGTAATCTATATTGACTTTTGCAACGCTTTATATTATGCAACTCCTTACGATTTCATTCTGAACTTATTCAAACATATCGTACCTTGCATATTGTGGATCTCTTCCACTTAATCAAACTAGTTGTTATGCCTTATTACTTTCTACAATGTAATTACTGGTGCACGTTTGTGAATGGTCTCTTACGCGACAATATCTCATTGTAATTAGATCTAATAATTTTTGCACCCAATAAACTCATAATATTCCATTTCCTAAACCATCACAATTGCCTTTGATCTTTCAAGCACATTACAATTGTCAACTTTTTACTTGATTTTTTTTTAATTAGATGGCTTTTTCATTTACATATGTGACCCATTTCTTATGAACTTATTAGAAAGTTCATTTCAATTTTTTAAGGTTTTTTATATCTTTATCTTAGCCTTTTTCCAGTATTAGGTTCATTATATTAGTATTTCAACAGTTAAAATTTCTTTTACATGTTTGATGGTGAACTTGGTATCATAATTTTCTTTCTTTCTATTCCTTTTTACAATAATTATATCCAACACGGATGTTGCGGGCTGACTGAAATTTTTGTATACAGTGCTTCAATCTTGGTGCATACCATTAGCGTCATTACCTCAGATTGCGTAATGTTCAATTAATTTTCTCTCTGTGTATCAGTAGTTTTCACATTTAATAAGTAGTTGCTGTTTTGTTTATACATGTTTTTATATAGAGTATACTGGATTAAATGTTGAATACTGCTGTATTTGTTATTACTGCTGTATTTGTTATTACCTCCGCCAACGAGTTGGAAGGAAGGTATGTTTTCACCCCTGTTTGTGTTTGTTTGTGAACAGCTTCCTGGCCACAATTTTAATCGTAGAGTAATGAAAATTTGCAGGGATTAACTGTTATTTGAAAAACTGGAAATTATTAAATTTTGGCAGGTCAACTTCACGGTCAAGCAAAAAAACCAATTCACGTAATCAGCTTTAAGTTTGGACATCGTTGTCACAGATACTTCAATCCTGGTTTATATTTTAGTGTATTGAAATCCACGCCCATTGATACATGTTAAGGTCAAGGTCAAGGACGAGCAAAAGGTCGAGAAATGTGCTACCGACATGGAGATCTGGGATCTACTGAGTAACCATCTAGTTTACGAATGTGTTGTAAAACAACGTCTGCCTTCATAGTAATTTTAGATTCATGATTTGTAGCAGATCTTGTGATTGTGAGGGGCTCCTATTTTGCACTCTCTTCGATTGCCATCACCAACAGTGTTCTCATTAAAAGCACATATGTATATTGTATGGTTTCCTCTGGTTTTTCCTAAACCTGAATCTTGTAAGCGTTTGCCAGCGTACTTGAATATTTTCCCCCTGAATTGTCGTCTCTTGGTTATTTCTGGGTAACTTTTAGCGCGCTTTACTTACTCTTGATTGCTATCTCACGCAAATGCAGTGAAACTTATGATAACTTCATATCGTTAGCTCGGAATTAAGAATTGAGACATTTACTAGCGTCAGAAGTGGGTGATGATATGTAAGGCAACGTTTCAGATTGTGGTCATTTGGTAAAAAGAGGATGGGCGTAGGCAATGGGAAAGCCTTCCATACATTTTCATCTCCTATAATGTAATAATATAATAAAAGAAAAAAAATGTAATAATAGGCTTGCTTGTCATAAAGTCTGCCTTAGACGAACATTTCAGGAAAATCCACACTTAGCCTTTACAGAAAAATCCTAATATACTGATAAATACAGACAACCCGTATGAAAACATATTCTCCTTAGTTCAAGTTAAAATAACTTAAGAATTTCCTTTGTTAAATCACTGTCTCCTTAGGCTGTGAAAGACTATCATTTCAACTAGTACTACTCATAAGGCAGCTGCTCTCTAGAAATACCTCAGCGTGTGGTATATTGTTGGAGCTACGCAGTCAGAACCCAGGGAAATGGTTTGTTATTGAATGCAATGATAGGAGAAATTCATTGGTACTGGCCGTTGCTGACATCTATATAAAATACAGTATGATGTCTTCTGTGTTCTGGTGTAAGCCAGTGGCTAATTTAGCAAAGCCTCGCCAAACGTTCTATTTTCAATAAGTCAACTTCTGTACAATAATATTTTAGTATCTCAAAAATATACTCCATATTTACCTTCATAGCATCAAGTTCAATCATTCTATTTATTAAAGTTCCGGGGCAAATCTGAAGTTTTCATGTTAATTCATAAGCTGCGGCTTGCATTTATAGCATTTGAATGACAGGTATGCATGTAAGATAGGTGAATAACGTCCTTAGGGTTTTCAACGTGCTGCTTGTATGCATATGTGCTCATTTGAACTTCATCCAAAGAAGTATTTACTTTATTATTATTTTTAAGGATACTTCAATAAGGGACATGCAGTACTTATTAAAGATTTAAATAGAAATTCCCCACACACCTGTCTGTAAACATTTGCCTGTATCCGAAGGCAAAATCTCGCTTCCCCATATGTATGTATCGATCTGGTATGTATATGCATGCATAACATTTCCCTTTCTCTTCCTTCATCTACAGAGTAATATTACCTAGTTTGTATTCATTGATAATTTGCAATCTCCTCGGATTACACCCCGTGGAAATTGGCGGGACTGATTTGGTCAGGACGAAATCTGCCGAGAGATCGGAAATGGCAAAATAGGAATTTGTTCGAGCAGAATTGGCCTAATAAATGCTGACGTTGATTAGATTGAAATAGGCTGAGACAGACTTTATTGGGGGGAAAAATTAGATTTTGCCGATTCAAACAGGGAAATTTTTATTAGATTATAATAGGATGAAATGAAATTGTTCATAGAGTACGTCGTTTGACACAGGGCTGAATCATCTAAGCAAAAACGTAGCTCGAAAACTAGTTTTATCGAAGTTAGCGAGATCAAGGGATTAGATGAAAAGGGGATACTGCTGATTGCCCAAATTAGTAAGAAAGACTCGATAAAAAAATATTTTAGCGATGTTTTATCTTTTGCAGTCTTTTACCTTTGTTGTCTTTTAGACAGGTGGGGAGGACGGGGAGGGAGGGGGGGAGAACCGTCATTGCGCTTCCAGCTGTGCGCTTTGGCATTACTTGATGGTTTTGCACCCTGTTTTTAGCCTTCTGCTTTATATCTACTGTACTCTCGCGTCTTTCATCTATATTTGGATTCTCTCAGGTTGCACTTGGGTGGTTAATGGTCTCCTTGTCTTTAGGATGGGATCATATAACCCAAATTTCATAAATATCTCTATGCATGTGTGCCAATAAATATTTGTTAATTAGTTTGGCTCTTCACGCATTCGTCGAAATGATTTCATTCCCTATCCATTTATTAATTCAATTTTACATAATTGTATCTCTTCTGCGATGCTGAAATAGATATGCTTCGTTTTCTAATCTGTGCGTTTCAGTCAATGGAAACATGCTAGATATTTTTTTAGTCTTTTAGTGTTTTTATTTAAAAAAAATTTTTTTTTTTACCAATGTTTGGTCATTTATGATAACAGTAATAGAAATAATAATGAAACTTTCGAATTTTAACAGAGTGCAAAGAGCACTGCAAATATTCAGGTTTATCTGATCCTTTTTTTTTCTTCTTTTTTTACTGTACCCGAACCTGGCTTTGATTATGATTCCTATAATGTTAAAACAAAAGGTTTCGGATTCGATGCAAATTCCTGTACATCTTCGATACATCTTTTTGTTGGCCAGTGACCAGCTCAGCCATCTCGAAGAACACCACATATAAATTAAAAGAGGCTTGTGCTGCAGACGCTCAATGTCTTATTAATAAAACTCTCTTGTGATTAATTATCGAAAGGAATTTAATTGGCTCGCAGATGACAGGTAAAATTTCAGGTAAGAACAGCATCGTGCAAAAGTAGATGGTTGAGATTAAAAGATCCAATCTTGTCGCCTCCATAATGAATATATGCAAATTTTCCCTCTCCGCCTGTATCTTCCAATGCAAAATTTATACAGCGTTAGTCTCCTCACTCCCAAAAGAAGACATGATATTCTAAGATCAAACATCAAGTAAGGAAAGAATGGAGAGAGAGAGAGAGAGAGAGAGAGAGAGAGAGAGAGAGAGAGAGAGAGAGAGAGAGAGAGTTTTGAATGAATTTCTTGCTGATTTAACTAACCGGCTAAGCAAATAGGACGGTTAGATGTAAAAACACATAGGAGGATGCGTAGAAAAACCGACAAAACACATACACTTGTACACAAACACACACGTACGCCCACACCCACAAACACATGGACAAGTAGGAACATACGCAAACAGGTAGAAAACATGAAGACAGACAGAAAATCAATTATGCTATCTCTCAATAGTCAGAACTTTGATAATAATATGCAAATTTGAGAGCCGGAGACTGGATAAAAGGACATTATCAGTTGTCCAATTAGCATGTTCTCTCTAAGACGCGGCCAAGGACAGCCACCTCTTAAGGTGTCAGGGGGACATGGATGGGGTTACGGGGGGTCCCGGATATGTGGATAGGAGGGAGAGAGGATAAAGGAATGAGGGATAAAAGGGCAAAGAGGGAGGAGTGGTTGTGCTCCTTGGGGAGTTGTTGGGGGTTAGGGGTATTGGGATTTGGGTGGAAGAAGACTCAAACACCAAAGCTGACTCCAATCATAACTATTTATAATAAGCCAGCGAATGGGAAGTGCCATAAGTCATGGCAATTTTGCCCGTTTTTTATCTTCATTTGCGATTGTCTTGTTTTGGAAAACAGACCTTATCTGTTCTTGTTCTATTAGATAATGATTTGGTTGATTGCTTATGTTGCTAAGGAAAGTATTGCTTAAATACATAGCTTAGATACATTCTATATCTTATTGTTATGTGTTTTAATTGATTTGATGTTGCCTGTGATTGTTGTTGTGTTTCAAATTCGTTTAGAAAAGTATAGTATAGTCTCTCCTATATTGTATGCCAGATTCTAACTGGTGTTATATTTATTTATATATTTCGTTGAAAACAAAATAGTAAAAATAATGACCATTGTTTTACTGTTTTTATGAGGGATAATTAAAATAGATGTGAATACATTGTACCTTTAAAGTGACTAGAAACAGCATGTTGATTCTTGCAAACCTAATTGTTTTGAACTATATATATATATATATATATATATATATATATATATATATATATATATATATATATATATATATATATACAGTATATGGTTAGCAATCCCTTAAATTCCAGTAAACGGATTGACTTCAGGTTTTCAACTATGAAATATGTGTGGATTGGACTAGCCCTCACACTGTTCCCCAAATGGTTAAGGATATTATGTACTATACCTGCGTCTGTCTACTCGGTTGTGACCCAATCGAATACTGACACGGCTCAACGTTTTTTAACCTTGTGAACAAATACTGTTTAAGGAATACAAACACATATTATATATATATATATATATATATATATATATATATATATATATATATATATATATATATATATATATATATATATATATATATATATATATATATATATACATTTAGTGTGTTTGTGGGTTTCTTTTTTGTGTGTGAATTGTAATTCGTTTTCCCACATGAAAAAATTTTGATAAAAAAAAAAAAACATGCGTCATTTTCAATATACAGAGGAAACTGCTTTAACGGATAAGGAGGAATTAACTTTTTCATAGTTTAGGGTTTCTTAATTTTGGCGATTGGTATTCTATAAAAATTGGTGGAAATTGAAACCTCACGTAATCGTTATGGAGGCACGTAACATTAAAAGTAATATTGATTTCACTAACGTTCTGTTTAGCACGAGTACAAAATGAAATTTTACCGTGGTTGATATCTTAATCTAATTAAAAAAGGCAAGAGTTTTCTTTTGGTCGTCGATAGATATAGACCATATCAAGGTCCTTTAAATATATTCGGAGTATATTTAAAGGACCTTGGACCACATGTATGAAGCAATGCATAAGTTAAGTAACGCAAATATTATGGTAAGGAACTGACGGCGTTTGATATAGGAAGACACTGATGACTAGAAAGATGTTGCCTTGGAACCTGAAGTAAGGGAAGAGGGGCGCCTTGCTGAGGTCGAGGAGGGAAGGAATGTTTATAGAGTAGTTTGACTGACAGAAGTCAACGAAGGACAGGGAGACAGTAGGTACCAACAAGAAGTGGGACGACAGACTTGGGAGAAAATCTGGCTGTAAGTGACAGAAAAGGGCTGAAGGGATTGGTAGACCGGGGTGAAGAGGAAAGCGATTTAAAGAAAGATAAGGAAGGACTGGCAGACATTGAATAACTCGACAAGTAGATAACACCCGGTAGCCGTGACGAATAGATGGAGATAATGTTGAAAGAAGAGTTAAGGGAAATTAAATGTCGTAAGTGTCAATGTTAAGTTCCTTTCTTTATGAACAATTTTCCTTTTTTTTGGGGGGGGGATGTGGCGGATATTTTTATATTTGAAGATGTCTAGATGACCAAATCGCAGATACCTTTCATTTCCCAAATATTTCTTAAGAAGCCAAATAGATAAAAGCACTGTTTTGCACAACCAACTTTCTTGCATTCCAAGTTAATTGGTGCTATTAAATATAATAAGAGATTGTTGGACAGATATTTACTTTGCATATTCGGAGCATTGTCTTCAAGGTATTCCATTCCCTAACATTTCAGAGAACCTCAGTTTGATTTCATAGTACTATTGAATTTTGATAAGGACATTCACGCTGGAAATAGTGCACTTTTGTGAGGTTACTTGAACCAAGTAGACCTATTCAGACGTGATCTGAGTTTTAATGATTTTTATGTCGATCTCCAGTTGCCGGAGAGAGAGAGAGAGAGAGAGAGAGAGAGAGAGAGAGAGAGAGAGAGAGAGAGAGAAGAGGGGGGGGGGGGGGTTTAGACGACCAGAAAATCTGAAGCTGCTTTTGCAATCATTGTCGATAAACTTTTACCCTTTCTGGATTTTTTAGCATTTTTGGGGGAGATGGGATTCCTGACCTTAAGTATGTTTTAAAGTAAGTTCCCATCCTTTGCACTCCAGATGTAGATGCAGGTTTTACTGTATTACACGTGTAGAGAAATCCCTCTATTTTCGAAGGCGAATAAGAGAATTACATATATATTGTAATGTATCATTAATGGATTGTGACAGTGGCAATGAAAACAGTATAATGCTTAGCCGTTTGTTTCTTTTTTACTTCATATACAATTTCATATGCATAGATTTTTGCATGTAAAAGCGATTGCACAAAATTTTCCAGGAAGAATCATGATTCTTTCAAGTGTCAACGGTTAAAACATTGTTTCTGAAAGGGACAAAGATGATTTAATATTTATTGTACTATCTTCATAATTATCAAATATTACAATGAAAATTGTGTAAATTCATGTTTTCTATTAAAAAAAAATAGTGGGCAATTTGTTTTTACGTTTTTTTATTGAACATATAATTCTTTTCTTTTTGTCAAATTTCGTAGCCAGTTTTATCACTTCTGTGTTGCTCCATAACCGGCTAGAGTTCTTTGCTTATCCAGATACCTGCGAGGTTATAGATTTAAGTTATTTTAAGGTAGTGAGCGTTCTTTAGGTGTCTTTTGTCTCAGACATTCTTGTTCCTAATACGGTATAAACAGCGCTGTTTCATTATGCCTCCACATAGCAGCAGCGCTTCCATGTTGGGCTGAGCTGTTTATTTTGTGCTCATGAAAGCTTTCCTTGGCTTTAACACCAAAGTCACTTTTAATTCTCACTAATTCCTTTTACGATTTGATGATATTTACACTTGTAGCATGGATGTCTTTTGTACTTTATGAACCCTTTACACACTGGAGAGATTAGTTTTATGTAAGCGTGTAATTTTAAGTGAATTAGTGCAAGTTTAGAATGAAAGATATTAGGAACTTGAATTATTCCTATTATAGAAATATGAGTCAGTGTATCAAATTATGGTTTTTACGCTCAAAATAGAATATCAGTATATTTTGTTGGATTAACGTTTGCTGCTATGGTGATGAGCAGTAAATCAGGTGTCAGGTCTTTATTCGGGGCCTTTAGCGGGAGTCGGGATTTGTGGCGACCTCATCCCACAAACATGTTTATAATCCCTGCCATCTGATAGGCAATATCAATCTTGTAGTGTGTGTGTGTGTGTATATATATATATATATATATATATATATATATATATATATATATATATATATATATATATGTATATATATGTGTATATATATATATATATTTATATATGTATTTATATATATATATATATATATATATATATATATATATATATATATATATATATATATATATATATGTAAATATAAACAGAAGACGAATGTATGAGGAAGACAGAGGAGGAGAAGATGGATGTAGCAGAAATGAGAATGTTGAGATGATGTCTGAGGGTAACAAGGGTGGATAAGATTCGAAATGAGTATATAAGAGGATCGACAAAGGCAGTTGAATTATCAAAGAAAATACAGGAGGGAAGGCTTAGATAGCATGGACACCTGTTACGAAGTGACGAAGATCATGTGTGGAGGACATACGATGATGTAAGTTCGGGGTAGAAGGTACAGTAGAGAGGAAGACCAAGAAAGATATGGCGTGATTGTATAGGAGAAGATTTTTTTTTATAGAAAGGTATTGACGAAAACGAAGCACAGAACAGAAATCGATGAAGACGACTCATTCATAACGGGGACCCCATATAGAATTGTGTTAGAGCTGAGAAGAAGAAGAAGAAGAAGAAGAAGAATTATATTTATGAGCTATGACTATCTTAAAGTTTTCGGATAATTCTCACTTAATATTTTGTTTCCTGAGCAAACGAATCTCTTAACTCAATCGTTGTATATGTCGTCCATAGACAAATCTTGGGTTGCAGATATGGCATCCATGCAGAAAATAAATGCGTTAGAACATTATTCTTCAGTAGTCATTTAGTTTTAACCAAGATATGTTACTCCATGTAGCAGACTTGAGTCAGTTAGTAGTGATTGATTGTCAATAGGCATTACCGCATGATTGAGATACAGCCGAAGGAGTGCAGTGAGTTTTCTTGTCACTGAAAACGTCCGTACTGTGTTGGTTTGACTTGGTGGGGTTCTTTTATAATTTAATGTTTGGATGCGCTGTTAGTTTGCCCTAGAGACAGGATGGTCGTGTCAAAACTATGCCGTTATCTTATTAAAGGTGACAGGTCACGGGGTGTGACCTTGCCGTCTTGAAATTGTCAAAAGTTTGTTTTTTATGGACTGGTAAATATTCTATACTGGGAAAATTATTAATACACCATGTGTATTGTTTTATACCGTACGTATTTATCTCAGCTTTCGACCTAATCAACATATGAAAAATAATCCTGATTATATATATATATATATATATATATATATATATATATATATATATATATATATATATATATATATATATATATATATATATATATATAGATATACATACATACATACATACATACATACATACATACATACACAAACGTTTATTTAGGAAGTTGTTTGTTGTAGAAAAGAAAATTGTTCTTTAAATCTGACTTGATTTTACAAGCAAGCGGAATTCAACTAAAAGATATAAATAGCATGTTTGAAAAGTTCTGACTCGGTCCATTAAATTTTTAAATGTGTAATGTACCCACCATTGGTGAGTGGCGTTATGAAAATATTGCAATATTTTAGTATTCCAGATTTCTTTTTTTATTAATTTATACTGATATATTATTGTTTTCGTAATAAGATTTCCTCTAGAAGGTAGAGTTAATAGATTTTTGTGGTTCTACTTTTGAAATTTAAAAGAGCCTTTCATAGGTGTAGAAAATGGCCACGGCTCTGAGATGAAAAGGAAATCACAAGACTTCACTCCACCCTTCAAGTTATGAAAGGTTCAATGATTTCTGAGGACGCTTATTCGACAAGGTGGTAGAACTCTCAATAATCTATTCATAATTTCTTTTAACATTGGTAAGTTATACCTTTATTACAGCTTTAACTTTAGAGGAAGGTCTGCTCTACCGAGTAAGTTAATAATTTAATGCAGCTGTATCATTGAACACCCATTTAATGACTAAAATATTCCATTTGTTAATAGGTCCAGTTAAACATTCAATAACATCGTATATCGCTGCAAGTTATTCTGGACCCTGAAAAAAAAATTATATTTCTACGCGTAATATTGGGAAATTCATACGAGCAGGAAATAGTAATATCTTTTCCCCCAGAGGATTTGAGGTTAAATGTTGAAAGACGTGAAATTGGAATAAAAGTTTGAAATCGGATAAGAGTTCGATAATCAGCTGACGATTCGCATTTTAGATATCCAAAAGGGTAAGGTAGGATCCGTGAAAACTGAGCTATTATGAAGTGGAAAAATTCGTAAGGAAATAAAGGAATGTTTTATTGAAAAGAGAGATATTTAGAAATATATTAACTATAATTGTATATAAAAGACGAATGTATTATAGATCTGGTATTTCGTATTACAAAATTATAAACCTTTGGAATTTCTTGAGCTTGATATTGCTAGCATCTTCCAAAGAGTAAATGGTAATTTGATTGACAATTAGACCAGCTAATGTACATATAGTTAACTGACCCATATCCCCCCCAGAAATTCGTTCTTCACAGCCAGGGATCATAAATAGTTAATAACTATATGAAGCAACTTACTTGCAACTCATTCCGTTCTACATTGATAACTACTTCTAGGCGAAACACGAAGATATTTAATGAATTGTCTTCGTAACTTTTCTGAATCATATTTCCCTTTTCTCCAACGAAATCATTCAAAATAAGATCATCATCTGTATTACGAGAAATGTGGAAATAATCAGATTGTACTCCAGCCTTGGAATTTTGCTCTTCAAGTTACAAGAAAAATACTGACCTCAGAAGTCTTTCATTTGACATGGGGATCAATCCTTCAATAATCCTATCTAAAGGACATTAACACTTGTGAATTTCAGTAGTAAAAACTAAGAAAAAATATAATGAAATCGCTAGCTAAGTTGAACTACGCTAGGGCTACGAATGCTTTGATATCCTACTCCCTTGTCATTCAGGGATGGATAAGAAGCATCAATGAAGCATCCTCTTCTGCATGTGCAATGTGCTTGGTAGTGGTCGAATATGTCCTGAGGTGTACGCGTCGGTGGAAGTAGGTGGGTCACTAAAAATTATTATTGTAGCTTTTTATCAAATTATTTATATTGTTATTTATTTAATGATTAAATTTTCTTCGAATTTTAGCGGTAAATGACCGAAAATTCAGTAGAAGGAAATTTGATATTATATGCATAATAAAGACTCTGGCATCCTACCCATTTTCCACCCCCCCCCAAAAAAAAAGGCAAAATAAATAATCCTTCAGTTTAACCAAGAGAAAATGTTTTAGATTATTGTTATAACTTTTGTTTTGATTGAAAATAATCGTATTGAGTCCTAGTGACCCTGAGGAAATTGTTATCTTTTCAACGTTTAGCTTTTACATTTATTTTGTAAGGAATTGTAAATTTTGCCTAAACAGGGTATGTTTATTTTCTTAGGATGGATCTTTATAATTGCAGTGGAAAATCAAGATTACTTAAGGAATTACAAATTTTTCTGCTTATTATTATTATTATTATTATTATTATTATTATTATTATTATTATTATTATTATTAATATATTGTAAATATTGTTGATAAAAACCTGAAAATAAAGGCCATTTATGTCAACATTCTCTTTTTTTATTTTTTGTTGTAAGTATTGTAGTTCCCGTGCATTGAACCAGAATTTTTTTTTTTTCCTATTAGAGTTCCTTCATCTGAAAATCTATTCTTCGTTCCTTTTTAAAAAGGAAAGAAACAGCTCCACTCTATTCTCTTCGGGGAAAATTCTGGTCGCTCGATTTCTTTTCGAAAGGGAAGAAATACATTTGTGTTAGTGCTCCCTTACCTTTTATATGTTGAAATTAACAAAAACAAATTAAGGGAGAAAATGTGGCGTCGATTTAACAGGCTTTAATAACATATCACTTTCGCATTGGCACGTGGAATGGTGGTCTCGGGAGTGGGAAAAGTTAATGGAAATATCTTGTTCGTTCTTATGAATCTATAAAATGATTCAAAAGGTTTTTAATGATTCACCGTTCGGTGATCGCACAGGCACCGAGGAAGAAAATTGACACGTCATTGATTTGCTGAATGCGGAAGACGTAATATAATTGACGTGGCAACATACAACCAATCACCAAATATGAAAACATAAATACATTCAATTATTTCTCGCTAATGACGTTATATAATATTGTCGCGCGCCTCACTCCCTGAGCCGGAAATAGCAGCTAATAATAAGATGTCTGATTGAATTCTCACCCGCCGCCCAATCGCCTATTTTTATTAAGGGACCGAATGGGCTGACTGCCCATTTACACACACTCTCGCACACATACCGCGCTCAATCACACAATGCTCTGATGGAATTAGATAGGGTGGGTCTGGCTGTGGTTCTTTACTGTTTACAGACTGCGCTGCTGTACACAACTGGCTGTTTGTTTGGCGTTGTTTCTATGCTGGAGATTTGTTGTATGATTATTACACGTATACATATATGCATTTGCAATATGTATATGTATATATATGATATATATTTAATATAAAAATATATGATATATATATATATATATATATATATATATATATGTATATATTACAATATAATTTACAAAAAATAAATTGTACATTCATACGCACACGCAAACACACATACATGTGTCGTGAGTATGTATGTATATATATATATATATATATATATATATATGATTGCACTATGTAATGACAATCTCAAGCAGGTTGGAATTGCCTGTAGACATACTCCCTCTTTGGCATTGAATTGCCATATCGGGGAAGCCTATCAACTTGTGAAATGGAATAGAACAAAATTTATTTGAAATAACTGAACTCAGCTAGTTGCTGTCGCTCAGACAGTTCATGTTTCAACTGATAATAAATATAGTTTGGCCATGAAAGAAACTTCGCTTTGTACAACTCAGGCGCTTAAACGGTTGGCTATGCTAAAATATCCACTCTAGTATACTGAAGATCTAACAGTTCCCTCTTCACTGGAACCAGGTGGGCCGTCACTCAATGTGCAAAAGAAATGTATTCCTTTTGGCTGATATGTTTGACAGCAAGCAGAACAATGAGGAGCTCAATCTTTCTTATTCTTGATTTTTTGAAGCTAAACTAACTGACTAGTTTAGCCTTTCAGTCCCATGTGATGGGTGGACTCATTTACTTAACCTTGATGCATATATAGGTGTAGGCAAAAATAGTATTCCCCAAGTTTTCTATTAGTTCATTTCTCAGATACTAAATTTTATTTACTTTTTTAAGATAGCAAGATGGAGTTTTAGCTGAAGCCTGGCGTATTACCACCCGATCCCCATAATTCACTTACCATTTAACGATTTTGACTGTCTCTTAGCATAATGTCTGAATGTATATGATAAAATAAATCATTTTTGATGCTTTTGCAATTCTCAGTGTTGTACAGCAATCCGTTTATTGTGGCTATAAAACTCCCATTATTGATCTTAATTTCAGTGCTGCTTTAGAGTGTTAATAAACAGGCCATTATTTGTTTACTATTAATAAGCAATAGTTTACAAAGAGTAGTTGTTGATGGACGTTATATTGTCTACAGGAATATAATATTTAATGTTAATCAGGGTAGTGTTTTTCACCATTAACTTCCCATATCGTACACTCATGATAAATGCGGTTTGGCCTTGGAAGTAATTATTTTGCTTACGGAGATGATTCTACTCTCTTTGCTTCGAGGTATCCTATAAAATGATAAACTTGGATTTATCGAGAGAAGTTAGGCTTTAAACTGGAAAATATACTAAGCGTTTTAGGCCTGACATGAATTGATACCTTCGAGATACCAAGAGGGACCAGAATGTACGTATTGTAACTTTTGTTCTTGGTTAGTAGACATTATGACTTACAATAAAATGAGAGCAAAACTAACTACAGTCTTTAAACAAGTTTTAGTTTGATCTCCTAATTAATTTTGAACTTTTTACATGGTATTTCATTCATCTATTGTAAAATAGGGTTTACCTTTTGTTTTCACTTATCTGCCACCCAACAGTTTACCTTGTAATGGAAACATTTGAGTACGATAATTTAGTTTATGTTCTCAAGATTATGCCAACAGTGATTGAAAATTTCAGGTATTTTAACATTTTTCTAACGCCGTGTACTGCAAAAATAATCATCCTTGGACCTCTTTGCACCTGATTTGCCGATACTTATCTACTTTATGAAAAATGACTTACTGAATTATTTACTGAAAGGCCAAAAGTCGTCGTGAGTATGTAGAATCTCCTGGATTTCCTGATGTGGCAGTCCCAACAAAACAACTCTCAAGGCTAATAGTTTTTATTTAGCAAGCGATATTACCATCAAAGTGAATTATAGATATTATGAGTATGGAAGCATGTTCTACATGCTGTGTCATCAATGGCTACAGCTTAATCCCCTTTATTCTTATCTTATGGGGAGAGGAGGACTAAATGTAGGTCATAATTAGGTATGTTTGATATTTTATTTGCGATACCTATCTACTGGATCAAAAGATATCCTTTGCTGCGAACGTATTGCATGGCCAGTAAAAAATAGCAAAGCTGTTCTAAAGAACATGCGGTGGCCACACTTCTTAACTATGTTTCTTTCTCTCATATATGAAGGAAGTCGTTCCACATGGAAGGGTATTGGATAGCCTATGGAAACCACAAGTCTTTAATAGATTGTGCAGAGGCGTCAAAACTCGTATCTTGTGGTTGTTAGGGTCGAAGCCAGAAAATAGCAACCGTATGATCTTGCTGGCTTGATCTTGTTCAATGCATGAGATTAGCAGTACCACTTCTTTAAAAATCAGTTGAAATACAAATTAAGTAAAGAATAATGGTATTCCTGAAACCTCGATATTCCCCTTCACAAGACGATGATTTAGGAAAATCAGAGGAGAGATTATCATAATGATAAGAGGTCACAACAGTTTAAGATTATTCAAAAAGGTATTCTGTATATATATATATATATATATATATGTGTGTGTGTGTGTGTGTGTGAGTGTGTGTATGTTTGTGTTTGTGCATTTACATGTGCGCACGCGCGTGCACACATACACACACGAGTTGGAAGCCCCAGGCCTACATGGCTGAGGACTATGAAGCGCGAAGTAGGAGTTAATGAATGGAGAAGTATTGAATTAAAAGCCCAAGATAGAGACGACTGGCTAAATCTAACCGAGGCCCCTTGCGTCAATAGGCGTTGGAGGAAGTGATGATATATATACAGTATATATATATATATATATATATATATATACACAAAGTATGCAGCTACAAGGAATAAATGTTATCACACTAAATACAAATTAAGTACATAATAAAGTTATCCTTTAGTAACCCCCATTTCCCCCAAAAAAAGAATAATGGTTTAGGAGAATCAAAGGAGAGATATCTATACTGATAAAAGAGGTCGCAAAAGTTTAAGACTTCCAGAAGGTAGGTTGTAGGGTCGGTATTGAATCACTGCAGAATTATCCTTTTAAACCTTTAATGACTAATGTTGAAATACGTTATGCATGAGATCGGAATTCCAAGACCCTGGAGAGATAGTCATAGAGTTGTGAATTTTCTTTTTTTCTTTTTAGTCTATTCATGGTGGACTCTATCGTCTGACATGTGCCCCTAAAATCTCTGCGGTATATTTCAGTTCTCAGATGTGAATTAGTTATGTAATATAGAATGGTGAATATTGGTGCCCTACCTTAATAATTACCATTTGCTGTACTAATCATTTTGAAATCACTCTGCCTCTTTTTAAGTCCGATTTACGGGTTACTACTCTCTAGATATGGAATTGTATATACGTTGATGTCTTTTGGACCTAGTTTTTTGTAACTTTAACTAAAAACTTTCAGTATAGAAAAAAAAATAATTATAAATAAACTCAAGTAGATTCAAGAAAGTTAATAATTTCCATTTCTCAAACCAGGTCTTAAGGTTTTATGGGTGTTTATTGTTGCCTTTGCAAGGCTCTTTAAACACAGATTAGAGGCTCTTCAAACACATTAGATTACTCGATTAAATGGCTGACCATAATAGAAAATTTATCCGCATGAAAATTCCTTTTAGGGTCTCATAGTTGTACAAATATTATTTTGTCAAGAACTAGTGAGAAATTATATAGATTTTTCTTAAAAAAAATAGGAAGCTATCTTCCCCGTCTTTACATTTATTACTATTGTGAAGGGAAACGTGTTCTTTGAATTTGTGATGACATTTCAAGAAGGCCTTGTTTAAGCGGGAGAAATGGTGCCTAAAATTTTCAAAGTGGCTAACATGCCAACATAAAATTGTACAATTAATTGTTCCCACCATGAGTTTATGGCCTTTTGTATATTATCTTATCGTTTTTTTTTTTTTTTTTTTTTTTTTTTTTTTTTTTTTTTGAGGCCATGGTAATAGTAAAGGCTAGTTTCAATCACTTTATTTCTCCTACAATTCAGTACTTTCAAGGTCGCTAACAATTAAAGTGCCCTCTCTAAAAAAAAAAAAAAAAAGATATGTAGATGCACGGATTCTGAACAGGAAATAACAGACACTCTCTTATATCACCTACTGTATATTCAGTCAACTTTCAAAATATTACAAGATTGAACTCTCTTCCTAAAGCGTCTTTCCAATTGTATTTATGATTCTAAGGTCACTTTATGATTAATTTTCTTTTATTCACTTTTTTCCAAAATGTATTGTTCCCTAAAATTTCCTCCTCTCGATTTCCCGGAATCTCATGAGTCCTCTCTCATTGTTTTACTTTCACTTTCAACATGTTTCACCCCCTTGCATCAATTTAAATTTGTCTTTTTTTTCTAACATACATTGTCACATTTTGTATATTTTTCTTTTACTGAACTTTTTATTTGACCGAAGCACCATCCACTTCTCATACTGTATTATTCCTGTTGTCTTATTGTTACAAATTTAAAGTCAATCATTGTCAATTAGAGTCTTTCGAACTTATTATTATTACTACTATTTTTATATTTCTAATACGTTTTCCTATATTTTGCAGTTGTTATCCTAAAAAAAAAAAAGTATTAATAACTCAACTAACTTAACGGTAACTTATGTCGATATTTCATTTTCTGGTGATACTCATCTTACGCTGTTCTTTGATTTTACCCTCTTAAGTATGAATTTTTTTAGGCGATTTCTCTTAAGAACTATTTTGCTGAATATCTCTCTCTCTCTCTCTCTCTCTCTCTCTCTCTCTCTCTCTCTCTCGCCTTTATTGTATATAATACTATAGATACCGTCGTAGATGTACTACTCAAAAATAGATATTGTTTAAAAAAGTAAGTTTTCTAATAATGTTACCTTTCGTTCCACACACACACATACACACACACACACACACACATATATATATATATATATATATATACATATATATATATATATATATATATGAATATATATATATATAATATACATATATATATATATATATATATATATATATATATATATATATATATATACATATGGGTGTGTATAGAATTTTAATGCTGCTTTCGCATGCAATTCTCCTTTATTACTCAAATTTTGCACAGAGAGAGAATGAGATTATTTTTCGTTCCATATATATATATATATATATATATAAAGTATATATGTGTGTGGGTCCATTATAACTTGAATTTTGCCGAGAGAGAGAGAGAGAGAGAGAGAGAGAGAGAGAGAGAGAGAGAGAGAGATAGTCAAATGCAGGTTTAAACACTAGGTAAAGACTACCCTTTGCTTCACATTGAGGCTAAGAATGGGTTCTCGTGACTCGGACTCGGTCAAACAAGATTTCGTGTTTGCTTTGATTCGCAGAAACAGAGAATAATCCGGACCTTAAACTAAAAAGAAGGGAAAAACTCAGGGAATTATCATTGGATATGATAATGATAATTTAAACGACAATTTCCATCATGCATTATATTCTAAATGCCTTGGCAATTGCCCGTGATCAAAGGGAAGAGGTTGAGAGATTGCCAGCGAGGGTGATAATTTGGATGACGTCATTTCAAGAAATTCGCCTTCCCTTGGGAAGAACAACCGAAGAATAACGAATATTCTTTACTTATTCTTACCTTATACTTACAAACTGAAGAACTGAAGGAGAGGAGCAGCGTGAAAGACCGGCGTAGCAATTGACTCCGTAATTTCCTGTGAAACCTTATAATTTGGCATATGTTTGCCCGCAATAGACCTTCTCAAAGACCTCGCTATGATGAACTGACTGTCTCTCGAGCAGATTTTTTTTCTTTACTTATATTGCTCTTCTTGGACCACATTTCTTTCTTTTTCGTGATTTAGGAAAGATGCTTCATTGGCAGGTCTCGAATAAAATGGATATAGAACTACCACTTATTTCTTAAATGCGGGAAGGACGTCATGCTTTTAAGCCTTTTATTCACTTTTCCGCTCTTCAAAGATAAGATTTTATACAGTGAAAAATTACGAGGTTATCAAGATTTCATCTCTCTCTCTCTCTCTCTCTCTCTCTCTCTCTCTCTCTCTCTCTCTCTCTGGAAAAGGGAAAGTTATCGTTCGGTAACATAACGATGTACTGTTCTATATTGTTAAAAAAGTGGAAATCCTATATAGCCTATTAAATCCATTATTGCATCAAAGCCATATTTTGCTTTTAATTAAACAATTGTTATTCAACGGATTTGGACATTTGACATTTCTCCCCTGTAAACGCGAATTACTTACAATTATTAGAATAAAAGAAAATGATCTAAATGCATTTCACATTTTGCTCCCTAGTGATCATCATCATCATCATAATCCGTATGTCGCAAACTTCTATACATTCCACAGCTCTCGTGCGAGGGGTGTCGCTAAATATATTACATATTTTATAATGGATGAAAGGCGTAAGTAATTCCTAGCGTTTAATTAATTAATTTTGTAATAAAGTAATTCATTAGTGTGTGTGGATGCTATGATCTATTTATATTACAGCATGTCATGATAGCTAGATATTAATGGGCCCCGCTATTCATTATTCCTCATTATTTATTAATGAAGGCGATATTTCGGGAATTAATGATATTCTGAGAAATTAGGTGAAATAATCTATTTTATGACTTGTTTTGTTAATCCTCGTTTCATTATGGGAGTTCCAAGTATTTAGCTCTAATTTCATTAGTAATTTAATGAAGTTTTACGGGGAGCAGGAGCTCCGATTGCATATTATTCCCAACCGCATTAAGATAGGAATGTCGGGTGTCGTGATTTGTGCCTGGAATGGTTTTGTTCCTTTATTGTCTTTGGTAAATGTCCCGAGGAATATGGGCTG
>NC_090765.1:37527053-37532053 GCF_036898095.1 Palaemon carinicauda
GCTCAGGAAATTAGCTTTCTATTATTCAGGGAAGTACGGGTTCGCGTAGAAAAGCTGAACGTCAAAATAACCTTCTCCAGCACATGGCGTTAGTCTTTATTATGTTCTAAAGCTGGAAAACATTATATACATGTGTGTGTGTATTTTTGTGTTTGTGTATTAATGCTGTTAACTACATAATATATATTCATGTATAATTATGTAAAGGATATTATATACACTGCATATACATACATACATATACTGTGTATATATATATATATATATATATATATATATATATATATATATATATATATATATATATATATATATATATATATATATTATTATTATTACTATCCAAGCTATAACCCTAGTTGGAAAAGCAAGATGCTATAAGCCCAGGGGCTCCAACAGGGAAAAATAGCCCAGTGAGGAAAGGAAATAAGGAAATAAATAAATGAAGAGAACAAATTAACAATAAATCATTCTAAAATAAGAAACAACGTCAAAACAGACATGTCATATAATAAAGTATCAACAACATCAAAAACAAATATGTCATAAATAAACTATAAAAAGACTATGTCTGCCTGGTCAACAAAAAAGCATTTGCTCCAACTTTGAACTTTTGAAGTTCTACTAATTCAACCACCCGATTAGGAAGATCATTCCACAACTTGGTCACAGCTGGAATAAAACTTCTAGAGTACTGCGTAGTATTGAGCCTCGTGATGGAGAAGGCCTGGCTATTAGAATTAACTGCCTGCCTAGTATTACGAACAGGATAGAATTGTCCAGGGAGATCTGAATGTAAAGGATGGTCAGAGTTGTGAAAAATCTTATGCAACATGCATAATGAACTAATTGAACGACGGTGCCAGAGATTAATATCTAGATCAGGAATAAGAAATTTAATAGACCGTAAGTTTCTGTCCAACAAATTAAGATGAGAATCAGCAGCTGAAGACCAGACAGGAGAACAATACTCAAAACGAGGTAGAATGAAAGAATTAAAACACTTCTTCAGAATAGATTGATCACCGAAAATCTTGAAAGACTTTCTCAATAAGCCTATTTTTTGTGAAATTGAAGAAGACACAGACCTTATATGTTTCTCAAAAGTAAATTTACTGTCGAGAATCACACCTAAAATTTTGAAAGAGTCATACATATTTAAAGAAACATTATCAATACTGAGATCCGGATGTTGAGGAACCACCGTCCTTGACCTACTTACAATCATACTTTGAGTTTTGTTAGGATTCAACTTCATACCCCATAATTTGCACCATGCACTAATTCTAGCTAAATCTCTTTTAAGGGATTCACCAACCCTAGATCTACATTCAGGGGATGGAATTGATGCAAAGAGAGTAGCATCATCTGCAAATGCAACAAGCTTGTTTTCTAGGCCAAACCACATGTCATGTGTATATAGTATGAAAAGTAATGGGCCAAGAACACTACCCTGTGGAACACCGGATATCACATTCCTATAATCACTATGGTGCCAATCAACAACAACTCTTTGAGATCTATTACTTAAAAAATCAATAATAATGCTAAGAAACGACCCACCCACTCCCAACTGTTTCAGTTTGAAAACAAGGGCCTCATGATTAACACGGTCAAAGGCAGCACTAAAATCAAGGCCAATCATACGAACTTCCCGACCACAATCAAGGGATTTCTGTACAGCATTGGAGATTGTAAGAAGGGCATCACATGCTCCCAGGCCTTTACGAAAACCAAATTGCAAACTAGGGAGTAGTTGATTACCTTCAGCAAACCTATTAAGACGTTTTGCCAGAAGACGTTCAAAAACTTTAGATAATATGGGAGTTATGGAAATTGGGCGGTAATCAGTGGGACTTGAGCTACCACAAACACATTTACATAGAGGAGTAACATTTCCAATTCTCCAACTAGTGCTAAAAGCTCCTCTTCTTGCTAACTTGCGCAAAATAACAGATAACTTTGGAGCTAAGAAATCTGGTGTCTTTATAAAAAACAAAGGAAAAATACCATTTGGGTCAACACCTCCATAAGCATCAAGGTCCATCAACAGATCTTTAATCTCACGAGATCGAAAAGCTAAACTAGTTAGTTTAGCCTCAGGAAAACAGGAATGAAGAAGTTCAAGTTTTTCATTATTCTGTTTACTGTCAAAAACATCAGCCAAAAGGGTTGCCTTTTCCTTTGGACAGTGAGTGACTGAACCATCTGGTTTAAGTAAAGGAGGAACTGTTGCATCTACACCAAAGAGTGCAGATTTAAGGGTAGACCACCATTTATGTTCCTGAGTTGTACCAGAAAGTGTTTCTTTTATGGTTAAATTGTACTCCTTTTCAGTTGAGGCATAAACTCTCTGAGCAAAAGCTCGAAGCTGAGTATAGTTGTTCCAGGTCAAATCTGATCTGTTACCCTTCCAAAGTTGATAGGCCTCCTGCTTCTCCAAAAAAGCACGTCTACAATCATCATTGAACCACGGTTTGTCCTTCACTCGGTACCTTAGCACACGAGAAGGGATACGCCTATCAATTATGTTGACTAGATTCTCATTCAAAGGGACAACTGGATCTACACTATTATAAAATTGTGACCAATTCAAGCACAAAAGATCATGTAAAATCCCATTCCAGTCTGCTTGGGATTTCATATAAATTTTACAAGAATATGATATATCAGGGACAGGCTGCTCAGTCTTCACTAATAATGAAATCAAGGCATGATCAGATGTCCCGACTGGAGAACCAACCTTACCAGTTATAACGCCAGGGGAGTCAGTGTATACAAGATCCAAGCAATTACCAGACCTGTGAGTAGCTTCATTCATGATTTGCTCACAGCCTGATTCAGAGGCAAAGTCTAAAGCTCTTAAGCCATGGCGATCGGTAGGAGAAATAAACTTAACCACTCCCTATGGTGAGCATTAAAATCACCAACAAAGACAAAAGAAGCCTTTCTATCATCTTCTTGTATCTTAGCCATAATGGTAAGAAGACAATCGAAGATAGAATCATCCATGTCTGGATTCCGGTAGATCGAACATAAATAAAAGTTGTTATGCCTGCCACAAACTTTTATTACCTGAATCTCATGACATCCACATTGATAGCAGGACTTATGAGAAGCAGGGTACTCGGTCCTAATATACACCGCCATTCCCCTGGCCCTAGGGATGGCATCACGTTTCAACATTATTGGCTTCTTAAAACCAGTTATAAGGAGCTCAGATGAGTGCCTCATATTAGAAACCAAAGTTTCTGAGCACAAAAGAATATCAGATATATATATATATATATATATATATATATATATATATATATATATATATATATATATATATATATATATATATATATATATATATATATATCTATATATATATATATATATATATATATATCTATATATATATATATATATATATATATATATATATATATATATATATATATATATACACACACACACACACACACACATACACACTGCTTCCATAGCTGGGCTTTTTTCCTCATGTCTGGAACGGCAGCAGGTTGTTTAACGATTTCTGTACCATTGCCTCTCTTTTCAAGCCTTGGAACTTTATTCATCTTTCAAGAGAGGGTGAATCACTTCACTTGTGAAAAGAACCCAATTCTTTTAGTGCTTTGATCAGTTGTGGGCCATATGCTTGTTTGCCCGCTTTAGGCAATTTGCACTCTGCCCTTTATTTTCTTTCATCTGTAACTTACCGTTTAAGTGAAGATATTGTATTTTTTGACACGAAAAGTTTTAGTTTCAGAGAACAATTCCACGTTGCATGTTATTGATCTGAACTATTTACGACTATCTGGCACTGCTTATATATTGTATATTTTTACTGGAGAATGCTTAGAAAATACCTCTAAATTTTCTAATACTTGCAAAATAATGACATTGAATAACTTGTTATGGAGTGTGCCCCTGATTGTGGGTATGGTATCAGAACGTCTTGTTCATTACAGTTCTAAATGGTGGCCTAAAGTTTAATTAATTTTTTAAAGTAGGTGACGCCCACTGCTGACATTTAATTTTGATATTTCAAATTGCGTTTCACTAAAATTGACATCAATTCTACGGTACCACAAGTTAAAGATTCTTTCCTAGAATATCTTTGTCCTGTAAAGGTTTTTTTTTTTTTTATCCAGAGCGGGCTGTATCTGTGCTTGCTTCTTTTATACACACACACACACACACACACACACACACACACACACACACATATATATATATATATATATATATATATATATATATATATATATATATATATATATGTATTATACATGTATATACATATATACACGCACAGAACCAGGAGCAAATGCAACAGTTTCTAGTCCACTGTAGGATAAATGCAGGAGACGTGTCTTTATTCATGTCTGAGGTGTGGCCCATTTACATTTCGCTAGCCACTGCGAATTGGTGTTGCTGGGGGATTTTGGTCTGATCACTCACAGATAATCAACCTGGTATGGGTGGCCCTGACTAAGGCAGCTATGCTGATCACGGCGATACACAAAAGCTTTCCCTACGTTAGTATATCCCCATTCAGATAAGGATATATATATATATATATATATATATATATATATATATATATATACATATATATATATATATATATATATATATATATATATATATATATATATATATATATATATATAATATCTGTGTGTATGTCCGTATGTAAGTATAACAACATAATTTTGAAGGTGTTGCTAGAATTTGCTGGAGTTCCTAATATTTTCTACAGAACAGCTCTTTCTGGAAATAAAGGTAGACAACGAAATACACTGGTTTTGAAGGACATGTCATCTTTCACTGCTCTGGAAAGAATATGTTCAAACGAAAGGAACTGAACTTTAGAAGAAATTGCCTTATATGAGTTATAGCTATTTAACACTCGTTTTCATCAAAAGAAAGTGCTCTTAAGATGACCCTGAAACATGAAAATTACTGCTCAGTCTATCGGCAACTATGAA
>NC_090765.1:37537053-37542053 GCF_036898095.1 Palaemon carinicauda
GCAATCCAAGCCCATTGTTAACTGTCAGTATTTTTACTACATCAGAAAGTGAAGGTCATTTGGTAATTCTTACTGACAACATATCATAGCTTAGATTAAGTCATTTCATAAATTAGGCAGTGCCCCACTTTATTCTCGCCCTGAAGTAGGGATTTCTAGTGATCATTCCATGTAGAAGCTGTACGAGTTTATACTTTTGAGTTACTTGATCTTTCCCAATAGAAGGATAGCCAGAAAGTCTCGACTATTTCCAGAACCCTTATTAACTTGACATGTGTTAATGTCTGATGGATTTTTAAACTTTGAGTTGTCACTTAAGATGTTGATCTTCTGGGGCCATGATTGAAACGCTGATCATACGTCTATGTTTCTGATAAATATCACATACTTGACTTTAAAAAGGAACAGATATCCTCACAAGCTTCATTGGCAATGCATTTCTTGTTTTTTAATTTCAATATCTACACATTTCATGCTGAAAAGACTTTGGTCCTTAAGGTGGAATAAGACTTATAACTTCAAGCTCTAGCTAAATGACCATCATCTTATTTTACTGTTCTGCAATAATAATACACTGTAACAAATAGGTCTCCTTTTGGGGCAGATTGATTCATGTACCTTATATCTAAATTGATTCCACTTATATTTTTCATTTAATGTTCAATATTTGAAATAGAAAAAAAAATCACAAAAGAATTTATGAATATTTGAAAATATACAATACATAAATGTGTAACAAAACGAAAAACGTCTCATGGAAAGTATGCCACCCTGGTGTCTGGTAAATATGATTATATTAACAACTTTCCTGAAACTCATCATTTGTTATTTTTCATCCAGATTTCAAAATCCGAATAGAAGAGTAAATAAATATCCTTTTTAGCTATTGTGTTTTATATAATCTTTCTATAGTTTTGAAAAAGTTAATTTTGTATATTCATGCATTTATATATGTATATATGAATTGTATACACACACACACACACACACACACACACACACATATATATATATATATATATATATATATATATATATATATATATATATATATATATATATATGTACTATATGTGCATTATATAGATATAGACATGAATACATACATATATTGTGTGTCTGTATTCAGGCCGTAAATTCCCTTACTGCGTATTATTCGAGACTATGTTACAAGTTGACCCTGGTGTAGATGGATAGCAACATTTGTTTCGGTCAAGAGAACGTATGTAGGCCTGGCAACCTCATCCCCCAAGGCTTGCTTAGAAATTAGAAGACTGAACTATTTTGGTACTATGATATATATATATATATATATATATATATATATATATATATATATATATATATATATATATATATATATACATATAATATGTTTGAATGTTTGCTGACACTGGATTTTTTTTACAGTTTAATGGATATTTATGAATTATGTTATGGTTTTTAGTGTATTTTAATATTTTTCCTTGAATGATTTAATTAAAACCCGAAATACATTATTCCTTTCTACCTATTCTTTGTTCCACGATTATTTAGTGTTATTGGTCGACCTTGTCGAAATAACTGTCAAGAATAGATGAATCCTACAATTTTATTGTTGATATATTGGTTCTTTGATTGTTTTCACCATCATATAATCACTGACTGAAGGTGGTAAATATATATAGATATCATTACACTTACCAGAATTAGGAAGCCAGTGTATGAATTATTCTGCACCCTGGTATTACTGTCAGATCGTGGAAATTCCACGTCTCTCTCTGTAATTAATACAAACTGGCTAGAAAATCATTAAGAACCCGACCTGTTTAACTTTTCAAACGTATTGTATAAGGTCACTCCGATAGCACTCCTAATCTGATAGATCCTGATTAAACATTTCGAGGAACCAAGCATTTCCCGCGCAATTGTTATTTCACCCTACCGTATTCATTACCGAGTACTCAAAGATGTATTCTTCAATTACTTTTGGTATTCGTTACCAACGCAAGGGTGATGGGAAAGGGAAATAATTAAGTGAAGATGTTTTCGGGGCTGCCACTCAATCATTTACCCACGGAGAATGTCATTCTGTTTACCTGATTGAACTTCACGGATTGCTTCAGCGTGACTAACCCTTTTTGTAGGAAGTTTGAAATCTTAGATAATGGAATAAATTGTTCACCATTATAGTTATGGACACCTCTTGTCATAGGGAATCGTATCCTCTTAATCTTAACAGTAGTTCAGCTCTTTCAGTACTCGTACTAAAACTCAAACGGAACTACTTCAGGTGTATAACTATTTGTGTGAAATATAAAATTTGAGCATGTTAGAGGAGGCATAACAGTATATATATATATATATATATATATATATATATATATATATATATATATATATATATATATATATATAAAGTGTACAAAATATATAACAGATTTTTTTTCACTTTCTTTTACAAGGTGTTCAATGCTTAAGGGAAAAAATCTTGCTGCATAGGAAAGTGTATGGAGTTTTTCTCGGATTGTATTTGAACAATGGTATTTTCTTTATATCATAATTGTGATAAGTAGTGTAAATATTCTTTTTAAGAAAATACATACACGTACAGACACAAAATTGTCGTATAGAATTTTTAGGCGAAGACCAGCATGCCCAATCGAAGTCCGAGAAGAACGCAAATTCTTCCGTGTTCTAGAATGAGAAGTTTAGCTCAAAGATTCTTCACTGCTTACATTTGCTTTCGTTTTCAGAAGCGGTGATTTCGTCTCGCTTTCCCTCTTGGGATTGCCCTCATAAATTGATAAATATAATCTCCCGGGAGACCAAGACACATCCTGCCAATAAGGAGACTGGCATATTTTTCTTTGGGCACCTAAGATAAATTCAGTCTTTCAATACCTGTAAACTATATGTTTCAACGAGACAAAGCTTCTGTGGCTTTTGACGCGGTGCATCTAATTCTCTTTGCTCAGAAACAAAACCTCGTCTGATCATCGGCGGGAGGAATTCGTGTTTCTTAGTCTTGCACTGTTGCATTCTTGGTTCCTCTCCGACATGCAGGGACTTTTGACTCCTCTCCATTTGAATCATCTGGGAGCAATTTTGTATTTTACAGCTTTCGTGATATTTTGAGCAGAGGCTGGTGATTATTGTGTGATACCTGCAACAAGGTGCCTTGCCTAGAATAGAATTCTTTATTTTCTAGATATGAAATTTCTCTTTCTTTCCCTCTGTCTCTTTGTTTGAGTACTTTATTGTCAGCTTGTCCATCCGAGTATATGTTTTCCTGTATGCTTGCCAAGAGGCCTTTCAATTTTTTCATGCAAGCCGAATGAAGTGTCGGTGATGGGGGCCATATTGATAATAACGATGATGATGATCATCAGCCCGAACATTGGCAAAAGGCGACACAGAGCTGTCCAATAAAGTGGCCTCTGAGAGAGAGAGAGAGAGAGAGAGAGAGAGAGAGAGAGAGAGAGAGAGAGAGAGAGAGAGAGAGAAGGGTAATCGCTGTTTCATAAATTATGCCGAACATTGCTCTGTTTTTGCCGTGGACGGAATGCTTTTGGCGGGGAGACAGACAAAAGGGGGTCGAGGCGTGCTTGGTTGGCTCTCCGATCAATCACTATTGATGTTAAATATTTACCCCGGGCCTACCGTTAGATACCTAATGATGATATTGAATTCCAATTAAACACGCTCCACAAAAGTTTTGCTTGCGACCTTTGATGCATTTACCGTTCTTTCGAGTAAGGGCATATATCAACATTATATTACCCTTCGTTTTAGCCTTTTTCTGCCCCTTTTCTTTTTTCCCGGTGCCTTTTTTTCTTTCTCTTCGCGGGTCGGAACTTCAACCGGTCATATAGCGATTCCGTCAAATTTTTAGATTATGTTTTTATTTTTCTATTTTTCTATTTTCTGTTTGCAGGTTCTGAATTGAAATTAAATTTCTATCTTGCTGATTAAAATGGTTTCAGTCCTGTCATCTTTCGCTCTTCTTTCAATTGTCATATTTGCACCTCTGATAAGTTCATTCGTAGGGAATCTACAGCCTCCAGTGTGGTGAAGTTATCAGACCATTTTTTGCAGGGTGATCACATTTTGGAATTTCACTAATTACTCTTATTGCTATCTTGGAATTATGAATTTGGTTTAAAGGAAATAATGGCTTTATTAGAAAAACAACTATTTGTGGTTTCCTGGGAATATGCTATTGACTGTGATAAAAAAGAATTCTAGAAACACATAGATGCTGGATGCCATCGGTTTCTTTTTGTCAATTTTGACTCCTCATTAGTTTTCCCCTCTGAATAACTATAATAGCTTAAATGACTTGTAACTCCCCCACTCCCCATTTTGTATCATACATAACTAGTTATTAGAAGAGTTTGATGAGCTAGAAAAAACTCTTATACTCTGAAATTAATTTCCAGACGACTTGCACGGATCCTGAGAGATAGTTCGAGTCCACTGTAATTGAATCTTGAATTCGAGAGTGTGTCTTCTTATAAAACGGATTCGTGTTGTACATTCATGTCTTATGTACATTACGTCTTGCCCGCGCACGATAGAAATCACACGCATTCACCTTGGCTACTGTTTCTTTGTCTACCGGAAGACTTTATCGGTGCTTGATAGATGATAGTAGTTGGTGGAAGGTAGTGGGGTGAGGAGGTAAGGTATCGGATAGGAATAGGAAGGGGTTGTGGGGTGGAGGGTTTAGAGTGAAGCTCAAGATGAGGTCCAGGGTAGATAGGGTCTAGGGTGAGGAATAGAATAGGATGGAGGGGGAGGGGGGTGAGATGTGGAATTGCATGTGGGATAGTTGTAGTGTTTATTGTTTTAACCCCTAGTGAGGATCATGAGAGGACCCCTGCAAGCAGCACAGCGGGGAAGGCCGGCTTTGTGTCGGGCCCCGAGGTGTGTGACAGGCTGGAGCCTCCACCACACTGGGCTAAGATGAAAATGATAATGATGATATGGAAGAGGAGGTGGAACATTGCGAAAAGGTT
>NC_090765.1:37547053-37549553 GCF_036898095.1 Palaemon carinicauda
TTTCTGTGGGATTGGAGGGTGTTGTAAAAGGGGATGAAATGAACGTGAACTGAAGCATGGAATATATGTGCCTGTGCAATGTAATTTACTTTCAAGTAGAAGCTTGGTATCTTCCAAAGCTTATCAATTCTCTGGCATTAATTAAGGCAAGGAAATCATGTATATAACCACCATTTTTTGAAAAAGAGACGGTTTAGTAACAGAGACACTATATTATCTACGCTGTGCCTAATTATACAGTATACCAACAGTTGTAAGTTGCATGGGAATTTTAGCTGATTTCCTTTGATATTAATAGCAGTCGGTTTTGATACAGCTTGTCATTACTGTAGAACTCTGGGTTTAACGTAGTTTTTAACGAAATTTCAATTTTAACAAGAGTGTCATTTTATATATGTTATTAATTTTTTTTGTGTGTGGGGGGGTGTATTACATTCCTACAGTCTTTGGTGAATTTTGTGATGGAGGTTTCAGGATAGATATTCTCATTAAGTCTTCTAGATAGGGAAAAGTGTTTTTATATGGTATCCAGTGGACATATCTGAAAATATGTTGAATATCTTAAGTTTTTCTATGATCATACCACTATACGGTTTCAGAAGGACCCCTTCGATATTCCCAGAAAACTCGACTACTGTAGTAGGAAGAGGATTATCAAAGAGGATTGGTTAATCTTGAGAATGAGTTGGATTAGTAGTGAACCGAAAATATTGGTATTTAATGTAATATGTAAGGAATATTTAGTCTTGAAAAGCTACAGCAAGGAGGCTAATTATTCTATTTCCAAGGGTTTTCGGAGAGCAGGTTTGTCGATGAAAGTGGTTTTCTTGCAGTTGAAATTTATTATATATTTTACATTGAAATGCAAATAAGTATTTTTATGGCTGTGAAGCGTGGAATGATTTGCAAATTACTCCGTAGATGACCATAAAGTTGTAAAAAGATTCATAACTGATCTTCAGGTCGATAAAATTTTTTGAGGTATACCGATTCAAATTTTTCCTTATTTGCAAAGTAAACATACATTTTGTGTTTACATTTTTCTTTACCGCGTATGCAAATGATTGATGCAACCCGCTCATGGTACTATTTAACATTCTCTTTAGGAATTGCCACTCAGGCCAAAATATACTAATCCGAAAACCTGGCTCGCTGATAAGTATAAACAGGTAATAAGTAATGTGTATGAAGTAACCTGTGTAACATTACAGCGAAAATATCAAATTCGAGACTGGTATGGATTTAGTAAAATAGGGTGTCGGATCGCTTTCGTTTTATGAACTGGCATTTCTGTTAAAATTTGTAATATTTTCATTTTTGTTTTACTCACTAGGGGAGTTATTCACATTTGTTCTGGTTGCTGTTAGAATAAGAGACGTCGTGATAAAAACTATGGATAAATTTACTTGAATAGTTGACATAGGCATTTTGATGTGTTAGTAACAATGAAGTGGTTAGTTTTTCATATGTCATTTACTCTAGCCTAGAACATCACCACAGTCCTTTTATTCGGTTCATAATTCAATCCAATTCTCTCTCTCTCTCTCTCTCTCTCTCTCTCTCTCTCTCTCTCTCTCTCTCTCTCTCTCTCTCTCTCTCTCTATATATATATATATATATATATATATATATATATATATATATATATATATATATATATATATATTATTATTATTATTATTATTAGCCAAGCTACAACCCTAGTTTAAAAAGCAAGATGCTATAAGCCCAAGGGCTCCAATAGGGAAAGATAATCCAGTGAGGAGAGGAAATAAGGAAATAAATAAATAATGAGAATAAATTAACAATATATCATTCTAAAAACAGTAACAGCGTCAAAACATATGTCCTATATAAACTATTAGCAACGTCAAAAACAGATATGTCATATATAAACTATAAAAAGACTCATGTCAGCCTGGTCAGCGTGCGTGTGTATATGTGGAGGTGTGCGTATTGGTGGTAGAAGGGATGGATGATGTTTGAAGTTGTTTACAAAAGAAGAATTTATTAGAAATATGAGTCAGAGGTTGGTTATGAGTTTAAACGGAGGCATGATGATGGAACATTTGGTTTCTAATAATTTGATGTAATCAACTCGTACTAAGAGAAACCACCTGTTTTTTGTACTGATGCATTCTTTCCTTTGTTAGGTGAAGGGCACTTTATATTCACGCATATATTCCAAGATATATAACTCCTTTAGTATTTCAAGTTTTGTCTTTGTAGTCATGGTATGAGCTGAATATAGAAACCTCCTTAGCTTTTTCTACTATTGTTCTGTAAATCTTCAGAAGACACTAACAATAAATATCCTTTTTATGGTTTAGATGGTTTAGTCTTTAGTGAAGATCCTTAATGATTCGTATGTAATGACATTTACTCTAATTGATCAGCTTTCGTTTAAGATTTTCTTCAGTCATCAGTATACCAATGAAATGCGAGGAGAGATTAATACTTGATGAGTGATAGGTCAGTACACATCGGGGTGTTGTTAATG
>NC_090765.1:37559553-37564553 GCF_036898095.1 Palaemon carinicauda
GTGTTTCACATGTTGCACTATTGCAATGTCCCTTGGTGGTCCCTGGTTCTTGGCAGACGCTAAGCTAATGTGAACAGACATGAACGAGTGATTTTTTTTTTTATCTTTTTTATTCTAGAGAAACTTAGATGTTGAGAATTGAGAGGACGTTATATACGGAATAGTTTTAGACTTCGTATGTAGTATGTTCAAGTTAGGTTCGGGGTGTAAAAAATATGTTAGGTATTAACTAAAAGAATTTTTTTTTACTACTGGTCATACTTCTCTGATAATCCAGGAAATGTAAATTTTTATCTAAGGAAGGTTTCTTTAGAGGTATAGCTCTGCCTAGTGAGTCATCAACAGTCATTGCTAGGTTCGCCGCGGTACTAGTTTC
Organism: Palaemon carinicauda; assembly: GCF_036898095.1. Lineage (NCBI taxonomy): Eukaryota > Metazoa > Arthropoda > Malacostraca > Decapoda > Palaemonidae > Palaemon > Palaemon carinicauda. The sequence continues at coordinate 37,559,930 of NC_090765.1, forward strand.
GGTCGAGAGGAGCCATGGTTGCTTATCTTGTAATATATATATATATATATATATATATATATATATATATATATATATATATATATATATATATATATATATATATATATATATATATATACACACACACACACACACACACGTGCGGGTGTGTGAGGGTTAGTGTATATATATCTGCAATTAAGCGTAGACAAAGCCTAATTACAAGGTATATTGGTGTTCGTGTATGTTTTCATGTGTATTATACCTAATATCTTTTCTAAACATTTAGAATGAATATCGTGTATGAAGTCATGCCCAGTGGGGTCAGTGTATGTTGTTGTGACGAAGTGTTTTCTGTATAAATACAAGTAAACAAAAAGTACCATAGGTTTATGCACATATGCACCTTCATTTAATATTAGCGAGGTGAAGCAAGCAAATACTATTCAATGAAATATATGGATAAATAAGAAAATATGGTAAATTTGGTGTAATACGAGGTAAGACGAAAAATGAGCTGTTAGAATCGTTTAATTAATGCATCTGAAAACAAAGGCACTTGTAACTTCAATTCTGATATCGACTATTAAACATTTGTACAGTACACACACACACACACACACACACATACACACACTCTTTCTCTCTCTCTCTCTCTCTCTCTCTCTCTCTCTCTCTCTCTCTCTCTCTCTCTCGGACATGTGTATTTTCATCCAATTTTTATCGAGGCCCTCCACTTGCAAGTTTTTTGCTCCTCCATTTGATATATATTCTTAAGGTATTATATATGAAAAAATTCATCTCGGAAACGCTCGTCCAGGCTCACTTAAATTATAGACTGAGATAAATAACTGTGGCTCTGTGGATTGTCGTTGGGAAAAGTACAAAATTTAATGTATCACTACGGCAGGTTTAAACTGGCTATGTATGTCATTTTAATCCTTAGCGTTTCTATTCTTAAGGTCCAGTTTCCTTATTAGTTCGTCGTTTGCCCGGGGGCCTAATGTATATTATTATTTAATGTATCTCAAATTATCTATCATGCGAAAACGCAATAGCAATGATAGAACGGACCTAAAGAATTAATGTGTACCATGTCGATATTTTGGTAAAAGACGAAAAAGGTACATTCTGGTTTAGTCCAAAGAACATATATATAGACACATGTATTTATGCACTATGTATATACATATATGTGTGTAGGAGGCCGCGTAAAACTCACAGTAACATGTGATCTTCAGAATGAAAAAAAAAAAAAAAAAAAAAAAAAACTAGGAACAACCAAAACACTATTTTATGTATGTGTGTAGGCACGTGCGTAAAACTCATAGTAACACGTGATGTGCAAAAAAAGAAAAAACAAAACGAGAGGAATAACCGAAACACTATTATATCTATGTATATACGCACTTGCGTAAAACTCACAGTAACACGTGATGTTCACGAGCCCTCCCCCCCCCCAAAAAAAAAAATGCTAAGAATAATCCAAACATAACCGGTTTCTTCCATGTTTAACATAACGTCTGTAGGACAGGTGCAGTTGCAGCGATTGAAATTTTTCGATATATTTGATAGAGGAAAACTTAATTATGCTTAAAAACATTTGAAAGGAAGGGGGAGGTGTTGGCGATGGGATACGGTAGGGGACAAAAGTATCTGTTTCTATAAGTAAGCAAATGTATGTGCACAGAATTCAAGTGGATGGAATGTTATTTATACAAGCTTAGCTGTTTTCAAAAATAATTTTGTTTAAAAATGTGGTATCTCGCTCCTTATGAGTATATTTTATGCATGCAGAATAGTAGCATATATATATATATATATATATATATATATATATATATATATATATATATATATATATATATATATATATATATATATATATCTATATTTATATATATACATATATATATATATATATATATATATATATATATATATATATATATATATATATATATATATGAGAGAGAGAGAGAGAGAGAGAGAGAGAGAGAGAGAGAGAGAGAGAGAGAGAGAGAGATGTTTTAAGGTTGTTTTGTGTAAACATTGGATATAATCCCGAAATTTTAAAAAGAAAGAAAGGATTCAATGGAATGACCTGCAGTGTATGTAATTCTGCTTTGGATACGTCGACCCATGCTTACAGTATAGATTATTTGAAGGTCATATCTTCCTTGGGATGGGAGGAAAGGATATTGATGAAACTTGAGCAGGTAAATGAAGTTGTTAATGCTGTGGAAGTTTCTTGTACAGGGCGCTCATTCTTTATTCAGCTTTTAAATCAGGTGAGTGGTTATTTTGTTTCTTCTGAAACGAACTTTTATTCAGTGAAGCACACAAGCTTTCCTACACCTGCACAGACATGAATACAAAACACTCATGTGCACACACACACACACACACACACACACACACACACATATATATATATATATATATATATATATATATATATATATATATATATATATATATGTGTGTGTGTGTGTGTATGTATGTATGTGTGTGTGTGTGGCGCGTGCGCACAAATCTTTTGCACTGATGTATTTAGGTATGAAAGGGGCTACCTCTCCTGATATGTGAAGGATAACACTTTGTTTTAGGGCAATTACATTGAAATTAAAAAGACTATTTACGCTAACATAATGCAACACACCTCGCATTAGATCTTAATTCTATTCCTTTTAATTAGCTTGATGCTTATTCTGTGGCGAGTGTTACATTAACCCAGAGTGTAAATAGTTGCAACAACTCGCTTGTTGATTAAGTAAAATTTGGAGGTTTTAGTTTATGTGTGTATTAATTTACTTACACATTCTCTTCTGTCCACATACACCTGACTATACTGAGATTACCTAACAAATCTTTTTCGTTCAAGTGGTTAATTATTGCACTGTAATTGTTCAGGGGCTACTTTCCCCTTGGTAGGGGTAGAAGGGACTCTTATATCTGTGGTAAGCAGTTCTTCTATAGGAGAAGGACATTCCAAAATCATACTATTATTCTCAAACCGTGGGTAGTGTCATTGCCTCCGTACCATGGTCTTTCTCGGGGTTGAATTCTCTTACTTGAGGGTACATTTGGGCACTAGTTTATTTTACTTTCCTACCGGGTTTTTTCTTTTTTTTTTTTTTACTGTACATAAGAAAGATCTATTTTAATGTTATTACTGTTCTTAGAATATTTTATTTCGATTGTAGCTTATTTATATCCTTATTCCAATTTCTTATGGCATCAATGACCTTTGCTGTTACGATGCCAGATAATACTTAATAATCAATCAATCAATCCAATTTCTTACTGGGCTAATTTTCCCTCTTGGATCCCTTGGGCTTATAGCATCTTTCCTTTGCAACTAGTGTTGTAGCTTAGCTTGTAATATATATATATATATATATATATATATATATATATATATATATATATATATATATATATATATATATATATATATATATATATATATATATAAACTTGAGTTAATTTAAAGGAATAACTTTCGAGAGGAATGGTCAGGTTCGCATTATTCATGATTCCTGTGGCCGAGTCTTCTTCCATCATCCCCTCTGATCTACAGTAGGCGTTGCTCGGGACTAAAAGAAAACAAATCTTAGGCCTTGTGAGTCGGGATTTACATGCGCGATCACCGAGACTTAAAGAGAAGGCTTCCCCGGGATTAACTTCCGAGCGTTACCAGAATTAACCCGTACAGCCCAGGTCTTGGCCACCGCCGAATGGAAATGGAAATGGTCTCAACTATTGTATTTGTATAGCTCGCATTTGCCTCACAAGAGAACCAGAGGGAGAAGAGCTGGAACTTTCGCTTTCTATAGTGACTACTGTAGATTTTTATTTGAGGAGTGTGCAGTATGTTATTTTCTCTCTCTCTCTCTCTCTCTCTCTCTCTCTCTCTCTCTCTCTCTCTCTCTCTCTCTCTCTCTCGGTCTATTTTATTCTGTTAGGTGTTCATCTGATTTGGGTGATTGGCTCTATGTTGAAATTACTTTATTAGGTGTCATTTTTTTGTATGTGAATGGCTTTTGGTCTCATGAGAATTATTCATATGTTGAGGTATGGATATGGTCATATTTCATAGTTCTTTTAAATGGTTATATTTTTTTTATTTTATATTCTCTTTTTCACAAGTTGAATCCGCCTGTGCATCTTGGTGATGAAAAGTTTGAATTTTGAGAATCTTTTAACTATTTAGATCATACCATATCTAATTTTAAAAAAGAAAAGACAAAATTATGTTACAGAGGAAACTCGTCAATAAAAGAAAAAAAAATTCTATGATGGTGCAAAATGTCCTCATTTTGATAAATCTCATACTCTGTACGGTGTGTCACTTTATGCAATCTATAAAAATGATACCAACTAAATAATAACGTGAGCTACAGTAATATAATGAGACAACTGGTGTGGGTTCAGCAGTACAACAATACCTCATTCTTGGATGTATCTTTTGGATTGAAGAAAATGAACAAGTTTATAAGGACTGCTCAGTATATTTTATTAAAACGTTAGAGGCAGTTTCAAATTCCTCGAGTGACACGTATTGAACAGGAGTGATATTTACTTTTGTACAGAAGTAGACAATTTTAGAATAGTTCAAAATTCTAGGTACGGACAATTG
>NC_090765.1:37569553-37582053 GCF_036898095.1 Palaemon carinicauda
ATTTGAGCGTTGTCACTTGTTTCTTTGCGTGTTTGGATATTGGAAGAAATTACTGGTTTTCACAAGGATAAAGTCGTGCTTTTAGTTTCAGCCACAAAATCAATGAACTTAATTATATATATATTTGGTGATGGTTGCCTTCGCTAGCTTGGAAGTGTTGTAATATTCACTACCTAAAAGTATGTATCAGAAACGTGTAATTATCAAATACATGTATGAGTGTTTTTCAATATCAAAGAATATATATATATATATATATATATATATATATATATATATATATATATATATATATATATATATATATATATATATATATATATATATATATATTTGTATGTTTATATATTTATCCATTTAAATATATGTATATGTTTTTATGTGGAACAACTACAATACCCTCTCATTGATGCTGAGAGGTAATTATGTACGTATTCGAAAATTGCATGCTGCTGGTACAAATTTCTTTGAAATTCAATTACTGGGTTGTTACCTGTAAAGCTGATTGGCCGTTTTTTTTTTTTTTTTTTTTTTTTTTTTTTCGCAAGTGATGTTGACTTTCCAACCTTGGTGTATTCCCATGAATATACACATTCCTTGCTGTCTCCTAATGCTTAAATAGTTCACACACGGCTGATTTACAAGCTACTTTGTGGACGCTGAGTCTCCGTAGAGGTTTTTAGTCTCCCATTCCAGGGAAAAAAAAAAAAAAAAACATCCGCGATTAGTCATTTTTTTCGTAGAGCGTTATTTCTGTCTTCTTCATCTATTATTTTCCGTTTGGTCAGTTTCCTATGTTTGCCACTTGTTTTGTTAGCTGGTGTTTGTTACGTAGGTTTCTTTCTGCTCGGACACAACGTTTGATTTATTAATGTTTCCCTTTTTTGTATTACTGGGTTGCTTAAGCAATGATTATGCTTTATTATCGGATAGTTTAATGCCACTTTAAAGGTATAATTGTTCTGTTATTTCCGAATGTCTCTTTCCTTTTGGTTTTGTGTACCTTAACATATTGCAACTGTGTTGTGAATAGTAGACAGAGTAAATATAGACTGTAATATGGTAATATTTTTGGTTGAAGTAAACGAATTCCAGATTCTAAAATCTCAGAAATCTGTAACATTTTCAAAATTCGTCTAGAAAGGTGACGTGTCACATATGTATTCTATATCAGTTTGAATTAAAAAGAACAAAAAATATTTCTTGTTCTTATGAGCCATTTTTCGTTTGAACTTCAATTGAGAATTGAAAAGAACAAAAATTTCTACTTGCTTTTATAAACCATTTTTCGTTTGAACTTATATTGAGAATTAAAAAAAAACAAAAAAATTGTACTTGCTTTCATAAACCATTTTTTATTTGAACTTCAATTGATATCCTTGCTAAAGCACAGAGGCGCATCCCATATTTTACTTTTGGACCTTTGATTATTATTATTTTTTTTTTTTTTTTAGCCTTTGGTATCCATAGAAGGGGCTAGTCATCTCTGTTAGAATGTATCTGAATTCCATAGAATTGCTTATACGCATGAGATGAACCAACCATATATTGTGCTTTTTTCTGTTATGCATTTATTTATATACATGGGTATAGAGGGATATAAAATGGTCTGAAGTTATTTCAGAATTAAGAAAAGTAACTTAGATAATGGTGTTTGAAGAAACGAAGGCCTATTCTGAGAACAGGATATCTGATCATAGTTCAGGTAATGCGAGATCATCCATTTAAAACATAAATAATGTTTACTCTTTTTTTTCTTTTTTTAACCATACACGATAACTAACAAATATATGCTCTATTCATTACTAGTAAAACAAAAAGCCGAGAGTTTTAAGTAATTTATCAGTAAAGTTGAATACTGCAGATATAATTCAAGTTTCTATTTCTACAGAAAAGGTACTGGAGCTGAAAAGAATTTTTTTTTTACAGCAATTTTTTAACTTTATTTTACTTTATTTTACTTCCTCTTTTTGTTTTTGCACCTATAGGTTAAAATGTAACAATGTAACGAGCACTATGCTACTCCATTCGGTATATTTGAATGTTTCATTTTACCTATATAGGTTTCTTGATAATGAAATTAGCCAGGAACCTTTCGAGAAAAAGAGCATGTTTTATTCCTTGGTTGTTCAAGCATGTAATTGTTTCTTCTATGTCAGTCTATTGTAATGTATACAAGATTTATAGGGTAAATTGAGTTGAAAGAAAATTTTTGATGAATTGAAAACTCTATGTCAAATGCTCTTCGAAAAAAATAAAGTCTGTATCCTGATAATTTACATCTAAATGATAAAAACATTTTTTTCGAAACAAGGTAGAGTGCATTACAGGAAGCACCTCCACAATATGATGAAAAGTACAGTGACATTTCAGTAATGAATTTTAAAATGAAACGCGTACTAATGCTTATCATTTTCACACATTTATAGGCTCTTAGGTTATATATACATACATACATACACACACACACACACACACACACACACACATATATATATATATATATATATATATATATATATATATATATATATATATCCTGTCACGATCAGGGGGGACAGGACGTTGTCATACCCATGTGAAAGGGGGTGGGGTGTAACCCGAGAGGTACACAGGGAAACAGAACTCTCATAAATTGCTTAACTAGCAATGGTGTAGTTAGGAAAAGGGGGAGGGGATGGGAAGGTTTAAATCTCTATACATATCTTTTTAAATATTTAGACATCATTTTTGACGACTCGAGTATGCTTATGTGCATTTATATATATGCTATATATAAAATAATTTTGTCGCTAACACACGTGACTTTCATTTTTTTGTATACTACTAAGTCACATATAGCTCTCATTATGTAATTCGCACTACCTTGGCATCACAGATTAGAGAGAAAATTCTTTTTGTTATAGGTTTTTTTGGGCCGGGCATGGTTTCGAGCGTATGCCTCTGAGTTGAAATGGGGCTGACAGTTGACTATTATAGCCACCTGGCTATCCTTCTTGATACTTGATTTTTCAAGGGTAGAAAGTTATATATCCTCACAAAGTTGAAATTGTAATGAGTGTATAATAGGAGGGGTGTCTAAGGGAGAGGGAATTTTTATTTTTTCTCCCTCCAGTAAACAGGGGATGGGTGAAAGAGGTACAATAGGCTAGTACGATTATCTGTTATGGGCAAGATTAGGTGTGGCCATGTGAAAAATTGTATTAGTGATTATTTATCGGCTGCGATTAACAAGTTATGAGTGAAGAATGATTTTAGGAGAGTTTGGCGAACGTGAAATTGGGACGGGTGTTGGTTATATATGATTTAAACACAAATTTGGGTTTTCGTGTAAGACCCATTGTGGTTAGGTGGACTTGTGGGAATAAATGCGAATGAAGAGAATCTTGAGGAATTGGGTTAGGGAGGGCTTGATCTCTGAAAATGCATGATTTTCCCCTTGAAAGAAATCACCATAGATATGATTTTAAGAGAGAAATTTGGAAGGAAATTGTTTGCTATATTAGGTGTTAGCATAGATTTAATGGAAAAAGAAATTGATAGATGAATTAGAGACATAAGTATATAATGACTGGAGGTAAAAGATAGATAAATCCGATTGAAATGTTGTTAAAGCTATTGTAAGTTAGATGAGAGTTTCTGTTCGAGAATTATTCACAAGTCAGTTGCAAGAGTTATTAGATACGATCGAGTTTGTCACAAAGTTTATCAGGAGACAATATAAGGAGGGAAGGGATGAACTAGGGGATACTTGTGAGAAAAAATGTGGTAGGATTTTTTTTTTAAATATATAAAGAGTATTTCAAGTTATAGATTGAGGTCATATAATCAGTAAAGAACGTGTGTACTTCTAGGTGGGTGGAAAGAAGTGATGAAAAGATTAAAAGGTAGCATAAGGAAATGAGAAGCTTAGTTCAGAAAAAAAGGACAATATTAGTTGTTTGTTGCAGTTGTAAGACAGACAAGAAAATGGTGAACAAGAATACAGGAGTTTTTTATAAGGTGAGGTTTGAAGGAGAAATGTGAGTGGAAAAAAATGTTTGTAGTTAAAAATGGTGAGAGTTACTATATGGAGAAATTTTAGTTCCACAAAGAAATAAATAAAATGAACAATTATAGAAATTCTTTCATAAAAGAAGAAAAAAAAAGATGGAGAATCCAATTATTTGATGGGATTGAATGCTGTCAAACGTTGGTGGGAGTGAGAAAAAATAACTAACTAATGTCAATTTTTTTTAGTGAGGCAGATTTGCACGGACTCGCAGGGGTGCCCTTTTAGCTCGGAAAAGTTTCCTGATCGCTGATTGGTTGGACGAGATAATTCTAACCAATCAGATAACAGGAAACTTTTCCGAGCTTAAAGGGCACCGCTGCAAGTCGGTGCAAATGCGCCTCATTAAAAAAATGGAGTATAGTGGATGTAACGAATATCAGACAGAGGTAAAGATAAAGTAACTGTTACCTGGTATATAAGGGAAGGTATATGACATAAGTATGAATTAGGAAGAGGATATGTGGATCAGTTGTTCAAAGTGAGATAGTTACGGAAAACATAGTTTATTGTGGTAGTAGAAATGCTCACTGTGTATATTGCTAGACTTTGATTCATTTCAATTTGCTCACAATAGGGCAATATTATAATCAATGTAAAATTAACCAAACCATGAACCTTGAAAATCTTATGATAGAATGAGATGAGCTGCTCGATGATTTTTTTTTTTTCTTAAGATATATGCATATTTTGCGTAGAGGAATGGTTTAGATAGTAATATAGGAATGGTTTAGATAATAATATACAGCAGACTGTTAGGATAAGTAACAAGAAATGCTGGAGTTACTGGTATTTAAGATGAATCGTATAAAGCGCAAAAGGTGTAATGATTGAATATAATAAGAGTGTGTCATTTGTGGGTGGGGCAAATATTGTTTTATTGTCAAAAAGGGACTTTTTTTTTTCTTATGATTAGATAAGAAGTGCTAGATGAATAGTAAAAGGATTTATGTTTGGAGATTGATTACATACCAGTTTTAGGTTACTGAGAAAATGTGTTTGTTCATGATCTTTGCAGCATAGGAAATCCCATTATCAAAAACTGCTGATGAAAAACAGTCGGGTAATAAAAGACAAAAGAGCGACAAACTTCCCTCTTTGATAAAGAAGTATCTTGAATAGTTTCTTCAATTTCGAGTTTCAAGATGGTCAGAAATGAAAGGGATCTTTTTACATCAACGATTATTATTATTATTATTATTTGTTATTATTATTATTACTTGCTAAGCTACAACCCTAGTTGGAAAAGCATGATGCTATAAGTCCAGGGGCTCCAGCAGGGAAAGTAGCTCAGTGAGGAAAGGAAACAAAGAATATTTGAAATACAATAACAATATTAAGATAAATATTTATACTACAAGTATAAGAATCAGAATTTGTATAAGAATCAGAATTTTTCCTGTTTAAGGACCAGAGTTTCCTCTGTTTAAGAACCGGAATTTCCCCAGGATGGTTTGTGAAAATATGGACTGGCATGTTTACTCGTAGACCATGAGATGGCAAGTGAAGAGAATTTTGTCCTCGGGTAACTTATTTGTGACTTGGATACGAAGATTCTTCTTTCTATGTTAAATCATCTGCTTGAAATCGAGATGATGTCATGGGAGATAAATAATTATTTCTAAACCTTATTATTCATCCTGTAATTTTTTTTCAAATATCAGCAATCGTTAGGAGGTTACTAATATCGGTATTTCACCTATAGTGTTTGATTGTTAAATGATTATCAAACTGAGGAACGGCAAGTATTTTCTGCTAATGAACCTTCGGTCCAAGTACAGGAAACGTTTATGTTGGGGAAGTTTTCTGCCTAAGGGTATCACACACGATTCAACAAATATAGTATAAAAAAAGGATCGTATTGTTGGCTGGAAATGACTCAAGACCATAATCCTGATATTGGATCAAGTGTGTTGATAAGGAATATTATATAAATAAATATATATATATATATATATATATATATATATATATATATATATATATATATATATATATATATATATATATATATATATATATATATTATATATATATATATTATATATATATATATATATATATATATATGTATATATATAATATATATATTATATATATATGTGTATATATATGTATATATATTATATATATATGTGTATATATATATATATATATATATATATATATATATATATGTATGTATATATATATATATATATATATATATATATATATATATATATATATATATATATATATATATATCTGTGTGTGTATCTGTTTTACTATATGGATATATGATGAAGTGACAGAGAAAAATTACAGAATAGGTGAAGTATGAAAGGTAGCATGGTGTGTGTAAATGATTAAGAGATTCGAATTATCTGTGGAAGTCAAGTTTGAAATCTATCAATGCATTCTGAAATCGAAGTATTAAATTTGGTCATCACAACATAATAATTAGAGCCAATATATCTTGGAAGTTCGAGGGCATCATTTTTCGAATAACTTTGTAACCATTGTAATGCATCAGTTAAAATCTTGCATATTAGCGTTTCCGCATATTAGCTTAAAATTCATCTATATTGCATAAGTCAGCAACTTTCAATACCAAACGTCAATGACCATAAATTTTACTTAAGTAATATTTCTGATCGAAAATCATAGATTTAATGTTGCTAGTAAACATCATCCAGAGACTTTTGAAAATATTTTTTTTTTCTGAATAAAGTCAGTATATTATCAAATAGCACTGGTTTGGTTAGATCACATGCCTGTCTTTTTTTAAAACTATGAGCTCGGTATTTTTTAATGAAATGTTTAAGGATAATACCAGAAAAAGAACATCGAATAGAAAGAAGACAAGTCTGTTGGACTTTTTGTATTCATTGAACCTGTCTGACCTTTTAGTAGCGTGATCATAGAGGTTTTCCGTTTGAAAATGAGTCGTTTTTTGTTGGTTGACGACAACAAAAAACGGAAAAAAAGTATATATACTTTGAGTTGCAGTGAAAATTATGCACCGTGCAATTAACAAGATGTGGCGCCTTTTTCTATCAGTTTTGAGGAGTGACGCACTATTAAGCAATACCGTACTGATGAGTTCTTTTTTTTATCTTGTACTTCTAATTTGCAAGGCCATTAAATTGGCTATAAAGTTGGAAATTTTATTAAGAATGAAATATGAATAATTTCTCATTTTGATTATCTTGTTGCAATTTGATTTCACTGATTTTATATATATATATATATATAATATATATATATATATATATATATATATATATATATATATATATATATATATTATATATATATATATATATATATATATATATATATATAGATAGATAGATAGATATACATATATATAGATATATACATATATATATATTATATATATGTATACATAGAGAGAGAGAGAGAGAGAGAGAGAGAGAGAGAGAGAGAGAGAGAGAGATGCGTGTCCGTGTTTTTGTGTATATATATATATATATATATATATATATATATATATATATATATATATATATATATATATATATACATACACACATAAACATACTTACGTAAATACATTCACACACAACACCGACAACGATACAACTACAAATTTAACCGTTTCTATTTCACTGCAGGACACAGGCCTCAGTCATGTCCTTAGTCATGTCATGTCAGGGGGTTGGCCAGTTTTCAACACCACACTGACCACTGCGGATTGGCGATTAGAGAGGTGTTTAGTCTGATCGCTCACAACAAACCAACTTAATTTAGTATGGGGGGCCCCTTACTATTACAGGTTTGTTGATCATGGCGATACACAAATCCTTTCACCACGTTAAGGTTCTCCTACTCATATATATATATATATATATATATATATATATATATATATATATATATATATATATATATATATATATATATATATATATATATATATTACTATTTTTCATTCTTTCTTATAATTGAAATTCAGAATGTTCATAACCTTGGCCGTAAATGGAATCCCATTATCAAAAACGCAGGATGAAAAACAGTCGTGTAATAAAAGTCAAATGAGCGACAAACTTCCCTCCTAGTTAAAGAAGTACCTTGAACAATTTCTTCTAATTCGGGTTTCAAGATGGTCAGAAATGAAAGGGATCTTTTTACAACAACGAATACAAGTATAAGAATCAGAATTTGTATAAGAAATAGAATTATCCCTGTTTAAAGACCAGAGTTTCCTCTGTTTAAGAGCCGGAATTTCCCCAGGATGGTTTCGGAAAATATGGACTGGCATGTTTACTCGTAGACCATGAGATGGCAAGTGAAGAGAATTTTGTCCTCGGGTAACTTATTTGTGACTTGGATACGAAGATTCTTCTTTCTATGTTAAATCATCCGCTTGAAATTGATGTGATGTCATAGAAGATAAATCATTGCTTATAAGCCTTATTATTCATCCTGTAATTTTTTCTCAAATAACAGCGATCGTTAGGAGGTTACTAATATGGATGTTTCGCATATATTGTGTAATTGCTAAATGATTATTAAACTGAGGAACGGGAAGTATTTTCTATTGCATTAAAAGCAAAAACTTTTACGTTAATTGAAAAAAGTTTTATATACATATACTTACAGACACACACAGATATATATATGCATATATATATATATATATATATATATATATATATATATATATATATATATATATATATATATCACCCACGAATGGCATTTAATACCGAATTCGATATTAAATGTCATTCGTGGGTGATATTTACATTGATTGAAATCACGTGTGCTTGTGATATATATATATATATATATATATATATATATATATATATATATATATATATATATATATTAACAGTTTTAGAAGTCTTTTTAGGATGAGGTTGCAATCCTCATACCCTTCTACCCCCCACCTCAAGTTGCATCCCACCACAGTTGTCGAATGCACTGTTTATTTTCAAGGTTGTTATACTACTGCCATCCAGACCACCCCATGAATATTTCTTTATAAAAAAGGGTTTAAGTTCCAGATAGACCAAAAACCTCCAAATGAAAATTTCTGTAAATAGAAGGAAATTTTTTTTTTACTTACCATGTGTTTTATCGTAGGCCCAACTTCTCTTTTGTATGTTGGTAACGTTTGCTTTGTTGAAAAATCCATCAAGGTATAACCCGTGAGAACTATCTCACTTATTTTGATCTATTTTAGAGGTATAAATATATGTGATCTCTTATTCTTATAATTGTCTTATACACTTAGTTTTTTGTCAGTAGTACAAAGAGCTTAGGAAGTATCTCCAAATGTGGTAAGTAACAACAAGGAATTTGTAAACTGAAATTAGTTCATTAGTGCATCTAAAATCTTTTATAGTTCATTTTCCAGAATAACTGTGAAATATGTTTTGTGCATGTTGGTGATAAGCTTTGCGTCTCATCTAAGCTTATAAGTTTTTACGCTCTCATGCATTTTGCTTTAGGATAATCTGTTAATACAGTTAAAAGGGTTATTACGGTCAAGAAATTTCATCTGGAAATTTGTTTGTGGAAAAAAGGGTACAAATTAGATTCTGAGGCGGTTGGCTTGGTGTTGTTATTGATATCTGTCATATATATATATATATATATATATATATATATATATATATATATATATATATATATATATATATATATATATATATATATATATATATAGCAAATTTCAATGGCGTTACACTTTTTTTCAAGAACATCGACCTTTTAAGGTGCTAGAAGTAACAGCAGCACAACATGAAATTAAGATTGAAAGATAGAATGTATCTTATATACCGCCAATATATCTACTTTTAGTTGTTTTGTGTATTTTTACATTGAATATTTCTTCCTGAATTAAGATGAGTACTCCTTAAAGAGGGTGATTTTTGGACATTTTTAGATAATTTTTTCTGTTTTCTCTAGACATTAGTAAAGATATCATTCCAAACATTTTGCATAATTTTTAACTCGACTATATTTTTTCGCAGCGAATATTCAGCAAAAGGAAGAGTTGTATTTGTAATATCTTGGCCATTTCGATATTTCTAATTCGTTGTTTATACTGATAACTTAATTGGAAAACTTTGCAACAAGTGTAATCTTTAGAATTACGTTTTCATTTTCTGCGTAGCTTGTAAAATAGTATGAAAAATGAGATGTTTCCTAAGAAAAAAAAATCATCTTTTATATAGAAACAAACTTATATACACTTACTACTTACCATAGTGTTTTACCCTAAGGTTTTCAAGGATTAGTCGCCCTCCATAATTCTCTATTCATGGCCACCTCATTTAGCTCTTGGTAACTTTTCCTCCCTTTAGGTTACATACACACACATGCACAAACACACACACACTCATATATATATATATATATATATATATATATATATATATATATATATATATATATATATATATATATATGTGTGTGCGCGCGCTCTCTCTTATATGAAATATGCTTATGTCTGTTGAAGTGTCTGCTTATAATTTTCCCTTTCAGTGATTATAAGAATTTTTTTTTCCAATTATTATTATTAGATAGATATTCTAACACGAGAGAAAAAGTATTTCATTCGCATAACACATGATTTACTGCCTTCTTTCCCTTATGATATTTTCATTATTTATTGCTTTCCACTTTCCATATTTCTGTCGACGATTGTAAGATAATAATCTATAATGATGATTGATTTCTTTTATTTCTAAGAAAATGCACCTTTGAAAATTCCAAGTCAGTATCATACATTTGTATAATTTTATAATGCGTAGTTTTTGTGTACCTTATTTATGGGAAAACAGCAGGATATGATTTATCTCTCTCTCTCTCTCTCTCTCTCTCTCTCTCTCTCTCTCTCTCTCTCTCTCCTCTCTCTCTCTCTCTCTCTCTCTCTCTCTCAGGAAATCGAAATAAGCTAAACCTAATGTATTGGATAAAGTTGTTACATTTGGAAGGGTTTTAGAGGACGTGATTTCAAATGTTCAGCTCAAGTTTATTAGGTAGTCTTATTATTATATCTACACTCGGGCACACTTTTCTATCTAGTTTCTATTCCTCTTGTTCTGTTAAAGTTTTTATAGTTTAAATAGGAAATATTTATTTTAATATTGTTACTATTCCTAAAATATTTTATTTTTCCTTATTTCCTTTCCTCACTAGGCTTTTTCCCATGTTGGGGCCCCTGGGCTTATAACATCCTGCTTTTCCAACTAGGGTTGTAGCTTAGCATTTATATGTTATTATATCTACACTCGGGCACACTTTTCTATCTAGTTTCTATTCCTCTTGTTCTGTTAAAGTTTTTATAGTTTAAATAGGAAATATTTATTTTAATATTGTTACTATTCCTAAAATATTTTATTTTTCCTTATTTCCTTTCCTCACTAGGCTTTTTCCCCTGTTGGGGCCCCTGGGCTTATAGCATCCTGCTTTTCCAACTAGGGTTGTAGCTTAACATTTAATAATAATAATAATAATAATAATAATAAGTGTACACGACCCGTAAAATGAAGGCTAAATATTTAGATATATATGCAAACACGTGCACACTATCACTCATTCCTGAATTCGACAGGTATAAGTATGAGCGAATTGTCATCAACTTTAATCTTTCTTTGTAACTGTTGCTAAGTCAATGGCACCTCAGTTTCTTGGACCAGGGTTCGATACCCACGCGACCAGAAGCTATTATCTTTGAGTTAATTTCTCCTTGGGTCTCTGATCCCGAGGTAAAGAAAATCTAGATATTAGGAGATGTGCAATACCGTATATGGCTTATATGAATATATACGAAAAAAACGTCTATATGTACAAAATTATCATCAATATGCTCTGGTCACACACACATATACACATACTATATATATATATATATATATATATATATATATATATATATATATATATATATATATATATATATACACATAGTATAGAGTAGTTATATGTATGGCAATGCCGCTGGGCGTGACCGATAAATTATATATATATATATATATATATATATATATATATATATATATATATATATATATATATATATATATATATATATATATATGTATATACATATATATATACACATATATACACATACGTATATATTTATATACACACACACACACACATATATATATATATATATATATATATATATATATATATATATATATATATATATATATATATATATATATATATAGAGCCAGGCACTTGCTCTTTATTATACTAAGGAGATTGTATTACTTGTAAGGGAGGATGGAAAAGGGAGGGGTCTCAAAGGAAGGCAGTCATGCAAAACGTTAATGAACATAATAGGTTTAAGTCTTATGTGTAAAGATACATAATGGTTGGAGGAACCAGCAGAAATGTAGAACAGACAAATAGTTAAATAAAATCCAAAAGACGGAAACGCAGGGAAATATATTAGAAACATGGTATTTATGTT
>NC_090765.1:37584553-37587053 GCF_036898095.1 Palaemon carinicauda
TATATATATATATTATATATATACACACACACACATATATATATATATATATATATATATATATATATATATATATATATATATATACTCAATATAGGCTATATGTGCATATATTTTTTTCTCATAAGATTTTGTGATTTTTCTTATGCACAGTGAATTCAAATGGAGATCAGTATTAACTTTAATTTGAGGTATACTAAAGCAATTAGCTCTGATTGTAAATGAGGGTTGTGTTCCACACGAGTCGATACAGGGGTGAATAAACATGAAGTCTAGCCCTCAAATGGAAGAAATAATATCATACAGTCTTTTTTAGTGGCATCAGACAAAGAAATACTACTGCTTTTAGAACAATCAACACACGAAACAAATTTGATTTTGATTTTCTTCCTCTTCTTCTTCTTCTTCTTCTTCTTCTTCTTGCTAAGCTACAACCCCATGTGGAAAAGCGGGATGCTACAAGCCCAAGGGAAAAAAGCCTAGTGAGGAAAGGAAATTAGGAAAAACTACAAGAGAAGTTTAAGAACAATAATAACATTAAAATAAATCTTTCATAAATAAACTATAAAAACTTGAAAATAACAAGAGGATAAAATTTTTGAAATAACCAAAACAAGAGAAACAAGACAAGATAAATGGGTTCCAGTCTAAATCTGAGTTCTCTCTATTTCAATATCCCTGATTTGTTACAATGTGACTAACTTCAATAAGCTTTCAGAGGAAGCCTGTAATTATTAATTTATTTGTTTCATTGCCAGTTTGTTCAGTTAGACGTGTTATTAAACACCAAAATTTACGAGTGTTTTCCAATAGCTTGTGATCTTTGCCGACCTGTAATTCTGTCATTATATTGCTCTTTTTTATTCAGCCCATCATGCGAGAAATATTTGCGTATCGAGGTCATAAATTACCTAGTGTTTGCTATGCCACTTACTACTTTGCTAATATGATCATTTTGTAAACAGCAAAATTGCCTACGTTTGCTTGCTTTACCCTTTAATTTAAAGACAATTTATTTTTCCCCTTGGTGATGATAATTGATATGAATATTTAAAGGTAATTATAAAAAAAAAAAGATTCATTTGCCTAGAATTTCTTCCTTGAGAGGTTTTCATTAATAAATTGTCAATGAGATTGGTGCGTTACTATGGATTTGCTCTTAATTAAAAGAAAAAGGTCATGCTAATTTTTATTGTTTGACGATTTGTTTTTTTAGTAATTCGTATATTTTCCTGCACATTCGGATTGGGAATTTTGAATGGAATATTCATTGTAAATAAAATAAAGATTTATAGTTAATGGAGATTAGTAAATATATAATTGTTTCTGTGTTGTTATTTTCTTTTGCAAGTAGTAGTTATACTTTCATCTGTTTGGCCCAATTTTTTTCTACATATGGGTATTGTACCGGAGGCAACAATAAAGACAAAATTAAGTTTCTTCGACCTTTTATTAGTTGCTGCGGGTTTCAGATTATGAATTCAAACTAAAAGAAAAATTGGGATAGACTGTAGAGGAATTTTGGTTCCTATTCTCTTCACTTGAAAACTTTAGTGTGTGTGTGTTTTGCATGTATATACTTAACTTTCTGTTGTATTTTGTTTCTTATTACTAAACCGTTCATTTTGCTTACACATTCTAACGCAAACTTTACGAATGTTATTATTTTGAAAGCTATTTCCTCAATCTTCATCAAGTTTAGAAAAAGACAGTCCTCTTACAATGAAACATTTTATTCTTTATTTCATCAATCAGTTGTCGATTTGTATAAACAAAATCACCATTTTAGGATAAAAGATTGACGTTCCCAATAATTTCTTTTTAGCCGAACAAATGTGTTGCATCAAGTTTACCAACCTAACCTCGGCTTATTACTCATTTACACCAATCATTATTATTATTTTTTTTTCTTTTTCCATATTAACAAAGCTAACTGTATCGATTTTTTCCCATGCAATAGACCGCTTATTCTTCATAAGTCATTGCATTGGACCGGTAGTTCTTGTTTCTTATACACTTCTGGTGATACTACATTCAGCAGTGCTTTATAGATATCACCAACCTTCATATTTACTTAATTTACTTTTTGGGATAGTTTGATATAAGTTAATTCAAGTTTACTATATGTGTGAGTTTCCAATGTGCTGCTTTGATAAAACGGATTTTAATTCCACGTTTATTGGTGGGTCTCCCAACTGATTAAAACATGGCCTGGCAAGGGTAGAATCCTTTTTAGTCCTGCTGACCACTTGAGTGCTTTTGAAACACAGATGTTTGAAGCATATAAGAAAATATAAGTAGGATAGGGTTTGCGGGTATCTGTTACTGTTAGTCGATGTTAAAGTTTCTTATATTGTCATTATTTTCATTGCGGAGAATTATTGATATTTCAGTATTTCCAATTGCGAGTTATTTAAAGTTTCTATTATGTACGTTGACAGAATAATTTAATCAAGTTTATGAAAACAGTGTTTTCCCAATCTTTTTTAAATTATAGAAA
>NC_090765.1:37592053-37614553 GCF_036898095.1 Palaemon carinicauda
GGGCAGCAGTCAGATATATCCACACTTTGTTTTGGGTTATTATTACTTTCAACAATAAAATTCAGAAAGTAGCCGATCTGTACTCGTTTACACGTCTCCTTGGTGCTGACCCACACTCCCTTGCCTTACATTTCGTATTCTGACTAATAACTTACAAATCCTGGGATTATTGTCGTTGCTCTTTCTTTTCACCCTTTCTCTCTTTCTGAATTTATCTTCTATAAATGCTTGGCATCTGTGGTTCCATATCTAACTGCGTTAGAGTTCCAAGACATCATCATTCTTTTTAGAATTATTGCAATGTCATTGAAAGATGAAAAATTGAAATGACATTATTGCATCCATTTCTTGACATTCATTATACTCTACAGTCATTCTTTAAGCGTTTGTTTATTTATTTTAACCATTAAGACAATGATTGAATATCAGACCCCGAATGGAGTAGCATAATTTTCATTAAAAACATGTCTTTCTGAGGATCCATAACCATTATTAAGAGCATTCTTTAGAAAAATACTTTGATTTTATTCATTTGTATTTGCATTTAAAACAGCATTGTGAAAGTACTATGTCTAAACGAGAGAACCTAGTGGGGACGTGATACTGGGTACACTTAATAACCCATTGCGCCTATGTTGATCTTAACAACGAATTAGATCCTTAATAGTTAGAAGGCCGAGGTGCTCGATGCCATAGTTAATAATAAGAAAATGCTTAGCGGTAGCAACCTCACACTAATAGACTCTGAGCATTGGAAGGCCAACATCTCGTACATCTATATTCTCTAAGGGCAATATGTGTTTATTGAAAAAAAAAAAACGTGCACAGTATTTTATGCAGATAATATATATATATATATATATATATATATATATATATATATATATATATATATATATATATATATACATATATATATATATATATATATATATATATATAAATAATATATAAATATATTCAGTATATATATATATATATATATATATATATATATTATATATATATATATATATATATATATATATATATATATATATATATATATATATATATATTTATATATGTGTGTGTGCGTGCGTTTACTTACATATACATGTAGCCTACTCGTATGTATACACACACACACACATATATATATATATATATATATATATATATATATATATATATATATATATGTGTGTGTGTGTGTGTGTGTGTATATATATGTATGTATGTATGTATGTATGTATACAGTATACAGGTATATATGCATTTATTGTATTGTATTTTCTTTGACGATATTATTTGGGTCTCATGTAAATTTTTTTGTACATCTCAGGAAATTTGTCTAATAATTCCATTTATGCCATTTAAATATATTTGTTTCTAGCTATTTGGTAAAGTCATCAAAATCCGAGTGGATAGGATGACTGTAAGGGATATAATCAAAGGGGCTGAACAAAAAAACATCCTTGAAGCGATGGTTGTACAGATTTAGTAGCAGCATATAACTGAGGGAGAGTCTTGTTGGTTACTGTGAAAAAACTCCCATATCTACATCAGGCCCAAGTCGTAATATAAATTTCCATTAGTGATTCACACCTACATAATATTGAAAAGCACGTTTACTTCATCAATGAAGGCATGCAGTGACAAATTAGAATACTTGATCTGTGTTAGAAGATGTACTGTAGATGGTGGGTGAGGTGATTGGTTTAATCTCCATGGCTGCTTGATAGTATTATGGGTAGATTCGTGAAATATAGCAAGAGAAAGAAATGTGATATAGATCCCAGTATGTGACATGGAAAAAAAAAAAAGAGTATAAGAATGGAATTTAGAGTGTGATGGAAGTTAGTGGTGATTTTTAAAAAAAAGATTCTTCTGTTTGGGTGTTTGAGGCACTTCAAGAATGTACAGTGCAGTATAAGAACATTATTAGATTTTTATTTACTTACGGAAAACGTCTCAATATTGAGGAAAATTCTATTTGTTTGAGTGACTGAGTTAGTACTTATATATACTGTTTGATATGAAGTAATTTAAGAGAAACACTTGGCCTATCTTGAGACACGAAACTACGGTTACTGTAGTCAAAATGATATTATCATTTAACAGCATGAGATTGGAATTCTTTCAAGAAATGTAAGACGTCTTGGTGTAATGATAGTAATTGTTGCCATTTTGAATATAGGTATTCAAATAAACTGTCATCGCCTTCATCTACAAACCTTCTTATCTATGAAAGAAATCCCGCAGAACTGACGATCGAAGACACGATTCGACTAGTTTTTTTGACAATGAAGAATAGCAACTTAGATCGTGATTTAATAAGAATAGTTAATTTTCATACTCGCTCTCCAGGAAAAGATGTACATTTTTCTTTTTCTTTTCTGGTCCAGCAAGAGTGATATCTACTTTTGAGTCTAAGATTAGGAATTGATTGCATGGCTTCAAGCTTAAGTTATGCTTTCAAGTTCTTTGACGGTTTTGTTAAGGAAATCTGATAGTTTTCTGATTGCTTTACGATTTCACAAGTTTCTTTCGTATGACCTCTCTCGTTTTACTTTTCAGTGCCGTGCTATAAATTTTGATAGAAATATTTTTTTTTTTACTTTCTAAAGTCGAAATGATATTCTTGAATTGATTTTAAAGGGAAAAGAGTACCAAATGTTTAAACATTTTTAGCATAGGCTACTTGGTTATCTATAATTATTATAAAAACACTGTTTGGCCAAAAAAATAAGATATTAAACATATGAAATTAAATAAAACATGAACATTACAGGCTTCGTCACCTTGAAATAATGAGAGAGAGAGAGAGAGAGAGAGAGAGAGAGAGAGAGAGAGAGAGAGAGAGAGAGAGAGAGAGAGATTATCGATGGAAATGCCATCGAAAAAAGAGAAATTTTCTTGTGATTTTTTTTTTCATTCTCAGACCCTTATGTTTGTAGTATGTTCTTTTGACTAATGATGATTTTGTTTATCTTTCTACTACAGTTTGCCGAAGAGTCGAGAACTTTCGCATGTCTACAACGCGAAATGTTAGTCACTAAGGAAGATTACGGATCCGAAAATCATTATTTAGTAAATATCATTATTTCCTTAGGTTACTCTTATAATGACCCGAACAGACTGTCGAGAATTATAATTAACTCCGGGCCAGTAAATCGTAAAGGAAAATAGCTCCTACCTCCCCCCCACCTTGAGGTCAAAATACCATACCCGGGCTTTAGATATGTCTGACTAAATCTTGCAAGTAAACTTAATTTCCACCGGCAAATCTTAATGGAGTTGGCATGAGCATTAAAACAACCAAAGCCATTATATACATTAATGCACCACGCTCTGGTCGGGGCATTCCCCTTGTTGACTTTGTAATTACCTTTTATTCTATCGACAAGCTAAGTGAGGCCAGAAATATCTAAATATACATTTTCTCGCCAACCAACCACATTCCTTGAATCAGGGAGCGCTCCCCCCCCCCCTCCCCAGACCCTCATACAACAATCCCGTTCCCAGGTCACCCCCCTTACGTAGCCCCGGCTCAAGGCTGGATAGAGTTACAGATTTGTAGAAGAGATGGATTAGCAGCTTTGTCCTTTTCTTTCTTGAGTTTATACCTTCATCATACATCCAACTACAAGAGCCGTGAAAACAATGTTACACAGCCTGGTCGTTTTTCTGTGTGGGTAGTTTACTTTATGCTAAATATTAATTGTAAATGCAGTGTAAAGATTCCTCTTGAAAGGTGTACTTGTTTAATATCACATTGTGATTTCATTGCGGATGATGTGCAAGTCTGCCACTATGATTTATCACCTCTAGTTAAAGTGTAATACCGTTTTATATATATATATATATATATATATATATATATATATATATATATATATATATATATATATATATATATATAATGTGTGTGTGTGTGTCTGTGTGTATGGGTGTGTTCTGCATATATATATATATATATATATATATATATATATATATATATATATATATATATATATATATATATATATATATATATAGATAGATAGATAGATAGAGAGAGAGAGAGAGAGAGAGAGAGAGAGAGAGAGAGAGAGAGAGAGAGAGAGAGAGAGAGAGAGAGAGAGAGAGAGAGAGAAATACTGGTTCACGTCAAAATTTCTGCTTTATGAAATTTCTCAAGCACTAGCTTTATTTTTAGATTCTGGGGACTGGCTTTTAAGGCTAATATATTCGATAAAAATATTTTTTGCTTTTTCACCATTCAAAATGTTATCGTTTATGGTCCATAATGCTCCTTTTAAAATAATGCTGATGCAAAATGTTTGATGCGAAAAATATTGTGTCAAGGACTTCGATCGTCTAGAAAATAAGAAAATGCAAAAGGGTTATTCAAAGCCGCATAATTTTATCAATCCCTCTTTTCTTGTCTACTTCTAAAGGCAAGTGATAAATCCCACACACACACTTGAGAGTTGACTGCAGTCGTGGGAATTTTCAATATGGAATTTGAAAGGAATGGATCATACACAAAATCTTCGATTGATTGAACTCGGTTTAATGATCAAACAAGCGGCGCGTCTTTGTTTGTGCATGTGTTTGTCTATCTAGCAGCTGGATCCAGCATGATGAAGCGGAAAGAGGGATCTGGTTCACTAAACATTATCAAGAAGAAGAAATCGGTGTGGTTTTTTTCTTGATCTTTTTACCTGGAGCGCGGAAATCTTTTGTTTTTGCGCATCAATGTGAAATGTTGAAGATATTGCGGTGTTTTTAGGGCACGTTTAATGTGTTGTCTGTTTATTTTCTTTAGGGCGAGGGGGGGGTGTGTTATGTGTTTCTCTCTTTACTACAATGTGAGCCCTGTATTGTCAATAATTAGGTGGTGGATGTGTTCTTGACACCATAAAATTTTTGCAAGGGGTTCTGACAACAATTTCACTTTAGCATTCTCTTTAATATTTATCCCTTGTTCCATATAACCTTTCTGAGTGGGATACCTTAACTTGGTGAAAGGGTTTGCTTATCGCCATGATCAGCAAAGCTGCTCTAGTCAGGGCCACCCATACTAGGTTGGTTTGCTTTGAGTGATCAGGCAAAACGTCCACAATCACCAATCCGCAGTTGGTCAGCATGGTGATGAAAACTGGCCAATTACTAGACATTAATAAGGACATATCTAAGACCTTTGTCCTACAGAGGACTAGAAACGGCTGAATTTGTTATTGCTGTCATAAACATCTATAGCCACATTCCGTATTATGTATAAAAATGTATGTTTTGAATGAGCCTTCTATGTTTGTATATATTTTGCTACGCTGTAGCCTATTACATCGGGAGATTAAGTGTTTCAATATTAGATATGATGCATCATATTATATATCATTAAGTAAAGCCTTCCACATTATTTCGCACT
Source organism: Palaemon carinicauda (assembly GCF_036898095.1). NCBI lineage: Eukaryota > Metazoa > Arthropoda > Malacostraca > Decapoda > Palaemonidae > Palaemon > Palaemon carinicauda. The sequence goes on from NC_090765.1 coordinate 37,597,452, forward strand.
ATAATTCAAAAATACTTTGTATATTCCGTATAAAATATAACCCTCTCCAAGTCTCCCCGTTTTCTACAGAGCTAAGTTTTTATACTCGCCACAGCTTAAAGAAAAAAAAAACAAAAAAAACAATGTCCAGCATAAATGAGTTTTAATTGACCGTGTGTCAGGGCAAGACGTTTGATAGGAAGCAACTAATGCAGACATGACCAGTGTATTAATTCAATTGCCATCTCTGACCCAGTGTAAAAACCGGACCCGCGTCAACACTCACTTAACCCACTCTACACCTGAAAAGGTTTCGATGATTTATTTGCTTGGCTGAGATGCGAGGATTTTTCCTCTAAGTAAGTTTTAAATATGTGTTAATTTCTCTCTCTCTCTCTCTCTCTCTCTCTCTCTCTCTCTCTCTCTCTCTCTCTCTCTCTCTCTCTCTCTGTCATGTTTTCGCTAGGGTATAACCCGAGGTAACCTTATCATTTGATTAATCTTAGTAACTCTTTCATTTCGGGATGATCTGAAGTTTAGAATTAATTGCATATATTCTAATGATTATTGCACATCAATATTATTTTTATACATGTTAGGAATTAAGATTTTAGAAAAATGCAATGGTTCTTGACATGGCGTGACTTGTTCAGCTGGATTAGCACCTCCAAATTACATATGCTAAATTTGTTATAAAAGCTATTCAGTATAATTTAGATACTTGAAGTTACACAAAAATCTGGCTTGCACATTCTCATATAACAGTTAACCAGTAGCACTGGGTAATTGTATATGTTGGATCTTTATTGCTATTTAGAGTATTTCTGTAATGAATAGAGTATCTACTATCATGAATATTCAAACTTACTCGTTCTTTCATTTTGACAGTAGCCTCTTCATTATTATTATTATTATTATTATTATTATTAATATTATTATTATTATTATCATTTTAAGCATTATTATTATTAACCAAACTAATTTTAAAAGCAAATCCAAAATGCCTTCAGAGCTTTTCTTCGCAGATTACGTAATACCTCTTTTTTTTTTTTTTTTTCTTTTTTTAAGAAAATAAAGTACTTCACTCCTGTCTATTTTCATTAGCCAAATGACTTCATGAATGGTTGGCAAGGATGCCGTCATTGCAAGTATTTAATATAAGTTCTAGAAAAGAATGTGCCTGGTAATTATCGTATTTGTACAAGGGAGGGACTGACTGGATAACGACATCTATTCTGAAACAAGCTAAAAAGAATTCAGTTACATTATTCTGTTTTTTGCTTCATGTTTTTGTTAATCCTAATTACAAGTTAATTCATTTTTAAATTGTTTACTCTTTCCTCTCTTAACGCTTGGCTATTTATTATTCAATTCTCAGTCGCTCGTATCAAACATATATGTATGTATGTGTGTGTGTATATATATATATATATATATATATATATATATATATATATATATATATATATGTATGTATGTATATATATATATATATATATATATATATATATATATATATATATATATATATATATATATATATATATATATACATGTGTGTGTGTGTATTCATATAATCCATATATATCTCGGGGTCAGAGACCCAAGTGGGAATCAACTTTATGATAATAGCTTTTGGTCGGCCAGGGAATCGAACCCGGACCCAAGAAACTGGGGGTTCAGTAAATATCTTTCTCCAAGAGACATGTAAGCGACCAAACTGGACGGAACCGTGAAACTTTTACCGATTTGGTCTGGGTTGTGCCTTTTCTTTATATTTTATTGAAACAGCACATTTGTGACTCTTAACTGCTAAATTAATAGAATCAATGAACTATCGCAAAAAGAAGGTACTTTTAGAAAAATGGATAAGCGATGGCTGAAAACTAGAAGAGGAAGTCAGTTAATGAAAATGAACTCCTCTGATGATGTGGGTGTTTACCTTGGCTTTCTTTCACGCGTCCTTTCCTTTCTTATATATCCCGGTTATTACCGCGGCTAAGGTATTATGTTTTCCCCCCTTGTCTGTCCGTGTCTGTGGTTTTGTTTAGGTCATGGCATGATTTATCAAGAGAAGAGGATTGGCTATTGACGAACGTAGGTAAAAAATACATTCATTCGTTAACACTCCAAATGATGAACTTTTGCTAAGTGACGAGTTAAGTCGGATGATTTGCGGCCGCGGAAACCATTACGATTTTTATTGTTTCAATCTTCATAAAAAGTAAAATGGAAAAGTGGTTTTCTCAGACCATCTCCTTGTCGACTTGAGAAATGGTAGGTGGAGGAGAAGGAGGGAAATTGCGTCCGACTGGAGTCCAACTAATATACCGGGGTACGCTTGTGATTACTTATGTATTTAAACGGGAGAGATCATTTACCAACCCATAATTAACCCATTAGCCGAATCTGATGAACTGCTGAGCTCGGAAAGCGTTGTGAAGGGTTGTGGGTGGGAGATATGGGGGAGGCTTGAGATGATGAGACTACTGTGGGTTTGCCTGGGGGAAGGGGGTGGTGGAGGAGTAGTTCAGGAAGCATTGCTTCTTTGCAATGAAGTATGCCATCATATTTGCATGAACGCAAAGATCGTCACATATATTTAAAAATGACTAAATGTCAATATTCATTCATTAAAATAAAGTATTTTCATTTTAATCGTATATGTTGCTATTCACTTGCCCTCTTTTCATTTGTCTATTCCATGTTCTCTTATTATTGTTATAACAAAATCTTATGGTTCTTGAAATGCATGAATTAAGTATTAAATGATAACTTCGCTTCTTCATATACGAATAAAACTAATTTTCATGCTATATGAGACCCGTTGTCTAAGGTCTGCTTTCATTAACCAAATTGAATATAACTTCACGAAATCGAGTCATTTTATTATAAATGTGTCGCCTCCTTAAATTTCCATAATGTTCAGACATTGCGTGACACCATGGCGGGTATTACTTATTGAAAATGAGCCGTCAAATGCGTGATATAGAGAAGTCTCTTAAGTGTTGAATCATGAGAGGCTAATATTTATTGGGAAACAGAATAGCGTTTGTGGCTTGTTTTGGCTCTGCTAAGCCGACAAAGGTTTGTTTGTGTGTCCGTACAAAACATATTAATGCTATTAGTCTATATTGAAGGTTTTATTATTTTGAGTTAACATACATACCCTCACTGGTATGTATGTATGTATGTATGTATGTATGTGTATTTGCATGAATTATGTTCTTATATACTGTATGTCTTTGTGTTTGTTGATGAATCACGATTTAGTGTAATTTAGCTTGTGCTTGAGAGTACACGCTGGGTGTACTTTAGTTCTCCTGCGTATATGTGTAAACATCGATGCGTCAGTTAATATTTTCTTTATGCACAGGTAGGCTGTTCGTTCGAATATGTGTATTTTATATTAGCCTGACCTCGAAGGTGTATATTTCAACTCTCCAAGCACCCAAATATGTACGCCCACGTATGTATGTATTTTGTCGTAATCGTGATCATGTCGTCTTTATTTGTGCTATGATGTTTATGTTTGATTGCATTTCTGAAAACAAATACGTATAATTTCATATATGGCTCTGTATGTTTGCTGGCGAACGTGTATGTTTGTAAGTTCAAGTACGTATATTTTCTTATAATTCTCAAGTGTATGTTTTCTTGTGTAGAAAATATAAATTCATAGATATGACCATAAGTTGGTATATGCCAATCTCCAACATTATGTGTATGTATGAATTTATATATGTAGGATCACGAATGGGCGTGTGTTGATTTTTTCTAGATTTATTTACACAATAATTTTGTGTGTATGTATGTATGTATTGATATATGTATATTAGAAAGTATTAATACGACTGTGGATGTTAGAAATACGTCTTTAGTTTTGTGTGTGTGCGTATATATATATATATATATATATATATATATATATATATATATATATATATATATATATATATATATATATATATATATATATATAACTTGACTGATGTATATGTATTTTGCCGGTTGGAAAAAATGTTTTGTGTATGAACACGAATCTCTGTATCATAATACTTCTATGTACCTATTCTTGTATGTATCGAATGTGCATATACTTATACCTAACAATGATCACGAGTCGATAATATGCATTTCCCTTGCATCATCATGTATGTGTGCACGCGATCGTGTGCGTTTAAATACGCCCGTGTGTGCATTTTGTGACGGCCTCCGCCCTGAAATACAAACCAGAGTCGGTAACACAAAATCCATCCCGAGCTTCATATTATACGCGGAGAGGTCGGAGCGTGTTTCGTCATATTTAAGCAATGGAAAGTACGACCCTAATAAATGAATATGCATTAGTTTAATCAAGCCTTATATGACTAACAATGACCTAAAGAGGCCGAAATGTCGGTTCACTCGCAGAATGTGTTCATTTTATATCTCGTTTCATCTCGCTGACAAAAGAACATGGAGTTATTTCATTCCTCCCTTCTCTTTTGCCCCTTTCCGTGGATGCTCAACTCTTTCATTTTTATATAAATATTTCACTTCTTTCTTTTACAATTTATTTATTTTCATTCATTTTAGTTCCATCCCCCGTTATATTCCATATTCGTAAATTAACCATTTCACATTTTTCTCAGTTTTTTCTTTCTTATTTGTCGTTCTTGGTTCACTGCGTTCTGGTGTAGTTATTTCGTCTCCTTTTTTTTTTTAAAAAAAGATACTTTTTTGAATGATTTTGTCTTTACTAACTTTATATATATGTATATATATATATATATATATATATATATATATATATATATATATATATATATAGTATATATAAATAAATATATACACATACATACATACATATATAGAATCTATATTTTTCTGTATATATACACATATGAAATAAATGTCTCTGGTTTTTTTTCATTGTTAACCAAATTTGTTTTATGATTTTGTGGTTTTTCAGTATTTTCCATTCGTTTATGTTTTAATTCTAGGTAATTTCCAATATTTTTTTAGCTCTTTCTCAGGCTTTAATTAACTCTGCTATCCTTCCTGCTTTTCTTGTTTGTAACTTTTACAATAAAGTATCATTTCATGTTTTTGCGGCTATTTACTGTGCATAAGATATTAGTTATATGTGTTGCCATATTAAGAATCCCTTTTTATTTTGTGATTTATTGTTATTTCAGTTTTTATTTGCCAAATGTTACTGTTAATAATCAAGTGTTATCGTTTTCCACTATATGTTATTGAATTTTTCTTATTTGATTTGTGTTCCTGTCATAGGATTTATACTGGATTATCATGTTATTCGAGTAAATCCTTTTGTAGAATCATTCAAATATTTAGATCATGCATCTAAGTAGTGGCTTTTTTCACTATTACAGTGAAAACTTCGAAACTATGTATAGCCATATTCTTATATTTTTACTCCTTGACTACTACTATTTTTTTCTTGGGAGTTATATGGATTCCCATATATATATATATATATATATATATATATATATATATATATATATATATATATATATATATATATATATATATAATCTGCAGTTGAAGTTCCCAAAGAGGTTTAGAGCTCAATAGCTTAAAATGGTCACATAAAAGATATGTTTTTTTATATAGATATAAAAATAACAAATAATCTCATATTAAAAATGGTACGTTTGATCAAAAAAGTATAATGGAAAGAGGATGAATATTCTTTTTCTTTATTTCGTGTAAAATAATGTAAACATGAACAATTCCATATCTTCTAGGGTAATGTGAAGCCTGAATTTTCAATTAGCGCAACGATATCCTTATTAAAGTATCGTAAGAAATCATTAATCATTACTTGAAGGACTATAACACGAAAGAAAGAGGAAAATTGCTGTTTTAAGATACTGACAAATATGAAACCATTGAGATCTAATGTTCACCGCAAAATCCAACTAATTTCAAACTCGGTTTATCTGGGAATCCAAATAACTCGAAGGAAATAAAAATATCCTATCAAAGAGTTGAAATGTAAGAATATGGCTATACATAGTTTTCAAATTTTCATTGTAATAGTAAAAAAAAAATGGGCCACTACCTAAGATACAGAAACTGTAATACTTCTACTAAAGAATTTACCTAAACAACAAGATAATTCAGAATAAATCACATATCAGAAAGGTGATCTTAGAACACAAATGAAATAAGAAAAATTCAATAACCTGAAGTGGCAACGATAACACTCGATTAACGAGAGTAACATTCTGAAAAGAGAAGCAGAACCAATAAGAAATCATAGGATAAAGATTAATAGGGAAACAAATAACATTGAAAACTTTTGCACCGTCAAAAGCAGCAGCAAAAAAAATAAATAAATAAATAAATAAAAAAAAAACATGAAATGATACTTTATTGTAAAAGTTAGAAACAAAAAAAAAAAAAAAAAACAGGAACGGATACCAGAGTTGATTAAAGCATGAGAAAGAGCTAAGAAATATTGAAAATTACCTGAGTTAAATCATAAACGAATGGAAAATACTGAAAAACCATAAAACAAGTTTGGTTAACAATAATGAACCACACACATATCTACTTGTGTGTGTGTGTGTGTGTATATATATATATATATATATATATATATATATATATATATATATATATATATATATATATATATATATATATATATATATGTGTGTGTGTGTGTGTGTGTTTAAGAAACGAGGACATAAACAATATTGCATCAATCATATATTCAAAACTAGTTCACTCCACTTATCTTGAGCTGGCCGTTAAAGGCGTAAAGTATTCCGTAAGGCGACATTCCCTTCAGGATAAAAGCTTGGAACTTATCAGATATCTTCTTAAGACGCAGAGAGAGACACTGAGACGCCTCTTGGGGATTTCAGTTTTGCTTTGGTACCAGAATGCACAGGTCCTGAATACTAATGGAGTCCCCATTCAGTCACTTGTGCCTCATCTGAACTCTAAGACGAAAGACATTTTGTCCAAAAAAATATGTAAATATCCACCGTGACTGATGTATATTTTTAAATTGTTTGAAAATATTTAGATTTTTAGGCCTGTCTTTATTCGGAGGTCAGTTTAATTGTTTGAAAATATTAAGATTTTTAGGCCTGTCTTTATTCGAAAGTCAATTTAATTGTTTGAAAATATTTATATTTTTAGGCCTATCTTTATTCGGGGTAAAATTGCACATTCTAATGTTGTTTAAGTTTTTTTTTTTAACTTGTGGTTTTTATACGATTTTTTTTCATTTATGTCAAGTAATATTTCATTCTTAAACAAGTGCGAAGAGTAATGGTTAGATATTATTAAAATCGAAAAAAGAAAAAAAAATGCTTGAAGGGTGCCAGATACCTCAAATACAATTCCACTAACAAATAGTCTGCCTTACTATGCCCCCACGCAGATCATGTAAAGTTTTCAATCCTTCAATGCATATTTCTGTTATTCAGTAGAAATCTTTTTTATTCCATAACGCTGTTATTCTGTAGCACTATGTTATTCCGTAAAACTGTTATTTCGTGGAGCACTATGTTATTTCAGAGCACCGTCCATGGTATGATGTATTTATTCGGTAAGAGCCTGTTATTCCTCGGTATTCATGAGTAGTCTAAAGAATATTTTGGAGAGCAGATTAGTGAATTTGTCACACCGAATAAAAGTGACTTTATAACGTTCCTTCGGCCCCTAGATCCTCCCTCTATTTGACCTTCTAATTTACCTCTATTCCCAATAAATTTCTTCCATTAAATGCCCTCCTCAGCCCCAACGCCTGGTCATATGGCCCAAACTCCGGGAATCTATTCTAAAACTATTTAATCGCGAAGAGACAGTTTTTCATTTTCTAAATATTACTACGAAAAAAAAAAAAAAACACGGATATTCTCTGATGGTCATTCAGAAATGTTTTTTAAGAACGTTGCTTCAGGAAATCATTATTTTAGAACGTTTGAAAAATGTGATATTAAAAGAGATATGTTTGAATACTCATTAGCTGCTTATTCAGTCATCTTAGAATAATTTGTTATAGTGAAAATAATGTTGATTATATAAATGGTCTTAAGCATTATACATTTCTTTTTGCAGTTTCATAAATATTAATCAGGCTTCCATGCACCCACTTCCGATTAAAAGTAGCCTACGGCGATTCATTAGCGGAGATAAAGCAATCTAAATTGTGGAATTATATTGCCATGAAAAAAGAAAATTATCTTTATTAATTTTCCTGCAGCATCTGGTTTGTTTTCATCTATTTTGCAATGATTAGTTATTTGTAATAATAATTGATATTCTTGTGTGATCAGTTGTATGGAACAAGTGAAATAAGTCGACTGCTTAATATTTTATTATCTTCTTGGCTATGTAAGACATAAGATAAAAAAAGGATTTTTCTTGGTTGTATAGTATTGGAACAGCCTTGATATAATTAAAGATTATTATCAGTCAGATTTACAGATTACGATTGGAACAGCCTTGATATAATTAAAGATTATTATCAGTCAGATTTACAGATTACGATTATTAAATTAATTTTGACCTTCGTGAAAAGTACTGCTTTCAGAGTTCATAGGTTTCATAGCCTACCCAGTCGTTAGTCTGGAGACTTTGGTGGGAGGCAACACTTTAATATGCATCCATAAGAATACCTTGAACAAGGTGTTTACGAAGCTACGTATTTGCTCTGCTGCACTCACTCATTCTCGGGTAAACACGGGTTAATGATCAATCGAACTCAATTTCCCCAACTGTCCATTGTTGAAGGGAATAGAATTATTATGCGTTGCTGATCGTCTTTCTGGTTTGCAGAAGTTGATGAAGGAACAAAGAGCAGATCCGTAAATAAAACAAGTTAGCATGTAGCCCAGAACAAGAACAATAAACAAATGGTTAGTATGTAGGAGGCGCAAATAAGCAAATACGGTGAAATCGATGATTAGCGAATACTCTTACTCATCCTTCTCGCCTCCATACAACCTCCCTTCCACCATTCCTCATTAGTCCGCAACTCCCCCTTCATCGAAGTTTCTCTTGTCTTCCATTTACGTTCTTAACCGAACACTTCTCCTCCCCCCCCCCCCTTCCCTTACCCTACCCCTATCTCTTCCCTTCCCACAATCTAACCTCCTCGCACACCCCACACCCCAGTTAACATTGATAGCTGACCTGAATGTTGGTTTTGTTAACGCTGTATATATATATCATGATCAAGTGGGGCTTTCTTCACAGAGACAGAGAATGGGAGAATAAATTGGGATGCGTTGGAGAATAGATACCATGTTTAATTGTTCTCGTATTTTTTAAGTGACTTGTTTATTTTATTGCTGTATTTTATTTTCACTAAATTTTATTTATATGTCATTTTCTTTAATCCTTTTTAATCTTTAATTGTCGGACCTCTGTATTAATAGTATTTTTATAAGCGTCTGGTTTCAAAACGAAGAAGACAATTCACAGAATATTCATTTCGGGCATGTAAGTAAAGTAAGAGGAATAAATAGATTGATATGCGATGATGTCAGAATTATTTTTTTTTATTATTTATAACAAACGAGATTACAGTGGAATAAAACTTATTACAATTATATTCTGGGACATACTCTCCTCGTACAAACAGGTGCTCATATCAAGACACGTTGTACTTATTAAGTACATTTATGGAATGTATTTTTTTTACCTTAAAGTGATCTTTATTCGCCGTAAATTAATTAAGATTGCAATGGGCAGATATGATTCCTTCTTTACATTTTGAAAACATCTTGATAGTAACGTGTCTTTTCTCGCCATTCTAAACAGTGGTTTTTGCTCTTCGTGTTATTATTATTATTATTATTATTATTATTATTATTATTATTATTAGCTAAGCTAGAACCCTAGTTGGAAAAGCAAGATGCTATAATCCCAAGGGCTCCAACTGGGAGAAATATCCTAGTGAGGAAAGGAAATAAGGATATAAATAAACGAAATGAGAAATAATGAACAATTGAAATAGAATATTTTAAAAGCAGTAACAACATCAAGGTATATATTTCATATATAAACTATAAAAATACTTATGTCAGCTTGTTCAATATAAAAACGTTTGCTGGAAGTTTGAACTTTTGGTTTTAGCTCTCCAGCTATCTTCCCATTGTTCTTAGTTCCGCTGCGTCTGAAGTGTATAAGACTGTTCATGAGTCACTTTTCTAAAGCCCTTAAATTGATAGAATTTATTATTATGAATTCCATAATACAAGGTCAAAGTTTGGTCTCTTAGCCATCTTACTCCTACCCGTTGAGCCTTTGTAAGAAATGGTCACCCACTTCCCATTTGTTTGCTCTGTCCACGTTTAATTTGCGAAACAAGAATACTGGATGAAAAAAAAAGACTTTTCACGCTTTGAAACTAGTCTCTTTTCCATAGTTCCTGCACCTTTTATGGTTTCATCTAATGTATCTGATAATGTATATTATCATACCCATTATATAATTCCAACGTATGGTAATAGGTAAAGAAAAATAAAATTACTCCAAGATACATACATAATTCTTTTTCTTTTTATGGTTGCCTGGAGGTAGCGTCCTTGCCTGGTGATTGCCAGACTGGGGTTTGAGTCCCGCTCAGAATCGTTAGTTCCTTTGGTCGCTGCATCCTCACCATCCTTGTGAGCTAAGGAATGGTGGGATTGGGGGAGCCTATAGGTCTATCTGCTGAGTCATCAGCAGCCACTGCATGGTCCTCCTTGGTCCCAGCTTGGGTGGAAAGGGGCTTGGGCGCTGACCATATGTAATATGGTCAGTCTCTAGGGCATTGTCCTGCTTGATAGGGCAATGTCACTGTCCCTTGCCTATGCCATTCAGGAGTGGACTTTAAACCCTGCGTGTAGAGGAGGGAAAAGTTGAAAGGAAATATTAGCTAGAGTATGACAATAACAGTAATAGTGATTTTGTGATTGAATAGTACAAGAAAAAAGAAATATCAAATAGAATAAATGGTGATCATGAATAGAGGCAGTATAAGAAGTGATTAGCATGAATATTTTGTAAGGTTTGTTCCTAATCATGTCATTTTTCCCCGTTGTTCTATAACGGTGAATGGCTTCATCGGCCCCAGTGCCGGGCCATATGGCTTATATCCCATCAATCCATAGGTTAATGTTTGTGTTAATGTAAAGTACTGGTGGGGATCCTGGGGCGTAGCATCATGGCAGGTAGATATTGCGTTAGGTTAGGTTAGGTCAAGGTGGGTTGGATAAGGATAGGTAATACCAGTCTTGTACCTCTCTCTCTCTCTCTCTCTCTCTCTCTCTCTCTCTCTCTCTCTCTCTCTCTCTCTCTCTCTCTTCTTCTTCTTCACTTTTTTTTTTTTTTTTTTTTTTTTTTTTTTGAGGAGGAGGAGGAGGAGGATATCCCGTAAATTTTCGTTGTGGGGCAGAATTGTATTCGTTAGTTCTGTGTGTGATAGGGCTTTAATTTAGATTCATATTTTTGTCTATATTTCATCCATAATTCCTTTCATGCGAGATTTAGTTAAAAGACATTTTACGGATCGTTTTGAAAGTAAATTTCATTTAAGTCTCCCCAGTTATTGTACTGTAGGCTAAATTAAATGTCAAATTGCAAAGTGTTGCATAGTACTCTTTTGAATATAAAAATTATCTAAATTTTTATAGGATATTCCAATCGTTGCCTTGACTGAGTCTAAGAATGTTTACGTCGAATATGTAAGTAATGAATAATAATATGCTTTTGAATCAAATACTGATAACTGGAATGAGCTTGTGAAAGTTATTTTATTTTTATTTGCCTGCATCTATATACTCTCCTCGGTGCTCGGTTTTATAGAATGATAGATTGATTTGGGGCTTTCAGGCCGATTGAATTAATTCAATTAATTATTAGATACAAATATATTTAGTTTATTATTTTATGCAGTGGCAGACTTTAATTATATATATATATACATATATATATATATATATATATATATACATATATTATTATATATATATATAAATATATATACTGTGTATATATATACATATATATATTGTATATATATATGTATTGTATATATTTAAATATATATATATATATTTATTTATACAATATATACAGCATATATATATATATATATATACATATATATATATATATATATATATAAATATCTATACATACAGTACATATGTACATATATATATATATATATACATACAGTACATATGTACATATATATATATATATAGAGAGAGAGAGAGAGAGAGAGAGAGAGAGAGAGAGAGGTGTGTTCGCACGTGCATGCCTTCGTTTGTGTGCGTGTGTGTTTATTGTATGTATGCACATACATACTCATACGATTATATCAAGTCATTTGATTATTTCCTTGACAAGGCCCGGCAATAGAGCTAACATAACCCCTGAATTCTGCGAGCATAATCACGTACTGCATTATTCTCTACTACGCAAAGGCGTTTTGTTTCTGCACGGCAGCGACTAAGTGGAAAAGTTGTTTACTTTTAAGATGGAATTCGCGAGAGATGCAAGTGGCGCAGAGCAAGGAAAGAGAGATAGAGAAGCACTGAGGGTTAGTACCCCCTGTCTGTACCCTAAGGCTAGTTACTATGGTGTAGGGGAGCGACTACCCCAGCTGGCATCCCTCCCTACTTGTCCATCTCCCTCCCTTTTTCGTATCATTTGGACACCCCTCTCTCTCTCTCTCTCTCTCTCCTCTCTCTCTCTCTCTCTCTCTCTCTGCGGTGTAACTTTTGTTCCACTCCTATGGCAGCAGACGTCCCGTACACTCACCTCTCTCGTCTTTGAAATCCGGTTAAAAGGATTCTATCCATTGGAAACGCTCTTGCCATACTTGCCTTGGTGTGGCTCATTTCCTTTTTCAGAGTTCAATAGCCTTTTTAGCCTCTCTCTCTCTCTCTCTCTCTCTCCTCTCTCTCTCTCTCTCTCTCTCAAGTGCAGTGTTAATTGGACTTTTTGTTCCAGAATACAGACTTCGTGACTTGAAAGTTTTGTTGTTTAGATATGACAACGTAAAATTAACTACGTGTGTTTTTTTTTTTTTTTTTTTTTCTTGTTTCGCAGGTGATTGTTGATATGGTTGCTGGGGAGGGTCAATTATATTCTATTCTCTTTCTTATAATCATTATTTATCTTTGCAATGTAGGGTACTGCCTTCTCTATATACATTATTTAAAACATCGAAAGATGTCTGATGTCTGTTTTGTTCCCACAATATGTATCTGTGCGGAATGTTTAATGAAGAATTAATGCCATAAGAGTTTCAGCTATGAATTATTTTTCAATTCTATATGAAAGCTAATTGCAGAAAATCTTATCCAGTGAAAGTTGAAGATTGTTTAATTCCGAACCGTATTTTTAAACTGAAAATGTTTCTCATGCCTCTTAAATCTTCCGATTTTAAAATGTTGCATTTACGAATATAATTACGTCATACAACTAAATGCCTATACATTACTTTTGCATATGTTCTTAATAATCTATTTCTAATTCACTGCAACTTTTCTTTAAGAGGGATTTTTTCAAAGGTAATGCAAAAATCTGAATTTGTTCTCGTAATATTGCATTGACCTTTTTAAGGTTAATTTGTTTTTGCTTTTTTTACCGCTAACAAAACTCTACGGTGAATACACATATATGTTAATGTACACTAGGCTGAACTAGCTGTGCTGTGAATTTGTTTGAGCTTGACAACAACTGTTATTTTGCCTTATAGTCGTTTTAATGGGGATTGATTTCCTCTTGTTAATACCATAAATTATTTAAAGTCTAGTAGTAAATGAGGTTGAGGTTCTCTCTACTGGCAATGTGATAGGTCAAATGAATGTTCAAGGTAATATTTATCAACATATATTTTTTTTAATTACCAGTTAATGCTTATGATAAAGATATTAAAATTTATCTAATAAGGCAGATTGTTCCATATTAATTTATTTGAATCCTGGTAACGCGTAAATATTTTTTTAGATCCGCCGCCATACATCACCTTATGCTCATCATCTTGTGTGTTTGTGTGTGTATAGGCTATATATATACATATGTGTGTATGTAAATGTGTGTATATATATACAGTATATATATATATATATATATATATGTATGTATATGTGTGTGTACATATATGTATGTATGTATATAAAAAACCGTCTTGAATATTAGTCATACAGCAAAGTAAGAATGAATTATGAAGTGTACTTATAGAATGATTTATTCTTCATCTAACTGTCTCTTGCTATACATCTGTCCTCTATCACATATTCATGAATATAATATTCAGTCATGAAACATTATTTACGTACCTGGTTCAGTTTTGTGTTCTGTAATAGGGCCTAAAGAATATTTCATGAATACCACATTTATACGCGATTGTAAAAGTTAAAATTTCTATCAAGGTATGAATTTTTTAAAACAAGAAGTAGATTTGACCATGAATTTACTTAGTATATTCAATATATTCGATCAGAGAATTCTAAATTTGTAATGGCCCAGAACGAGGTTCTTACTTTGCCATGACAGTTTAAATTTGTAACAATTTTCTGTCAGAGAATTCTGGATTTGTATTCCATTTGGTTACAAGTAATTCATTCACCCAAGTGATGGTACTAGATCCACTCGGGAAGGTATTTGATGATATTGGACCATTTAATTATAGAATTTCCGGTCAGTTAATTCTACATAATTATTCCCAGTACAATGATGAAATTTTTCATATTATAATTAATTTGGACTTCCTATTTCCATTCGTGAGACATAACCTATGAGTTATTTTGTCTGTTTAAAAATCTTACTGTCAAGCTACAATATTTTCTTTGAAATTGAACATTGGCTTTATCCATCTGTATTTAGCGTGTCAGTAAGCTACTATGAATCCAGGTTGATTAGAACATTTTCATACGTTCTTCGAAATTTAATGTTCGTCCCTTTTTTAGTCGGCTTCTTACTTTGGCATGCGATAATTCTCTCTCTCTCTCTCTCTCTCTCTCTCTCTCTCTCTCTCTCTCTCTCTCCAATGTAGGTGTGTGATTATAGTTTTTTTATTGCACGTAAATTTTCTGTGTAAAATGGTTAACATTCATGTTATTGCATTAGACTACAATTTCCTATCATTTCCAAGTGTATATCTAAGTCTTTCTCCTGGTTAATTTTCACATATATCCCCTTCAGTGATCAGAACACACATCAACTTGTTAAAGAGGCATCAACTCTAGTGTTTAATAGCCTCTCATTAGAATAAAGAAAAGGACACTAGTAATTCATATCTTTTTTATAGGTTACACTGACCCATTTCCTCTTTAATTGCCAGACTTTAATTACTCTGGCTTACGATAACAACTCGATAGAGAGAACAATTAAGCGGTCGTCAGGAGTCCTCAGGACCACGGTGGTTTGCTTACTCTGTTAGACAGATAGTTCAGTCGGTTTCCAAAACACAACTGATTTTATCCATATAAAGAATACCTTTACAATAGCTCTCTTTTGATTTATCCAAGTAGGAGTAATTCTACTAGACGATTAGATCTAAACAAAATCTACGAGTATATTTATATTTATTGCCATAATTTCAGGATTATTATATTGGTGCTATGCAAAGGCGAGTTTTTCTTCCTGACAAAGTTAACTCTTCAATATCAATCGACTTCCCACCATTGAGTATTTTTTATTGGTTTTCTACGACTAAAGCATCATACGTATGTACAAATACATATACAGACCCACCTACACACACACACACACACGCACATACACATATTTATGTATGTGTCTAGAGAGAGAGAGAGAGAGAGAGAGAGAGAGAGAGAGAGAGAGAGAGAGATAGATATTCATTTCAATATTCATAAGTACATTTGTAATTCTCTCTCTCTCTCTCTCTCTCTCTCTCTCTCTCTCCCTATATATATATATATATATATACATATATATATATATATATATATACATATATAAATATTCATTTATATATTAATTGTATTTATATACACACATACCTTAGGGTCCAGTTTATTGTCTTCCTTTGTCTTAAGTAATTACCATTCTGTATTCTAACACTTATGCCAGGTACCATCGAAACATAGCTCAAGTCTTGATTTATTAGAAGGCGTTGTGATTTACGTGGCTGAATATCATGGGTTTCGAACTGCCTATTTATCCTCTCGAGATTCCTTTTGTGCAAAAAGATCCGGTGGATGATCGTTTTTGTGAAGCTCGAAGCACTGAGCTCAGAGGATCTCCTCGCAGTTTTGTTTTATCCTAATTTATAAGATAGCTTTGATTTACTATGTCAAACTTTACCATTAGAGTGATACACGCAGTGAGTTGTATTGCATTGCGTGTGTGTGTGTGTGTGTGTGTATATATATATATATATATATATGTGTGTGTGTGTGTGTGTATGTGTGTCTATTTTATATGCGTGTATGTACACACACACACACACACATATATATATATATATATATATTATGAGTATGTTTGGATGCTCACCACATAGATATTGCGCATTTATTAATTTTATTCATTACTTAAGAATGATGTCACTTTAGAGATCTCTCGTGAGATTGTTATCAAAGAATATATTTTCGATCTTGTTAAAAATTCCATAACAAAAAAACTTACCTTTTATTCTTAACTATCATACTCGATTTTATCTGGATTTCTTGAGGTACGTAATTCTGCCAGAAGTGTAATATATGTATTGAACCACGCCCACCCTTCTTGAGAAAGATGGGAGAATTTAGACGCGAGTGGTGTCAGAATAACATTAAGCCTCACATCACTGATTAGATGTGTAGTCTGAATGGTTGGCTTCATTATGTGATTATTAACATCCCCCTCCCCTCTCCCCCTAGGTGCTCCATCGTTTATGTTAATTCAGTGTTTCGCCTAACCTTCCATTATTCTGTATTTTCCTTGTGCCTTTCTTTTATTTGATTGCTTAGTTAGATTTGATTAGATGATTTATTTATATAACTTGAAGCAAAGGAAACTTTCCTTTTGCCATGCTTATATTTGCTTATAGTGTTGGATTTGGCTAGAAAATTTAGATCAAATTTATGAATCTTATGAATCTCAATGATATATATTGTTTTTTTTTTCTTTGAGCAAAATAATGA
>NC_090765.1:37619553-37624553 GCF_036898095.1 Palaemon carinicauda
ATAAATATTATGGAGTGCTTATGGAAGCCAACATGATAATGCAGGAAGGGGATACTGAACAGACTCTTCGTTTCAAAGTGAAGTATGAATGTAGAATGTTAAATTGAAATAGAACATATAAGCTTAGATAACTTAGTATGATATATTTGTCTGTTATATTTGATATAAGAAGAGTCGAAAACAATACTGAATAAGTGAAGAAGCAAATGGGACTGATGCTCGTAAAGTTTTCTGCAATGACGGTTAAAGAAATTGTGTAACTGTGACCAGTTGGACGAATGGCTTCGGTACACACGTGTGCGCTCACACATATCTGTATGGTAATGTCTTGGAGAGACCCACACAGACGTCTTTCGCTAGTCTTGAATCATTGGACCATGTTCAGATATAATATATATATATATATATATATATATATACATACACACACACCTTAGAGAAAGCAAGCAGATATGTAGGACTGAAAATAAATATAAATAAAACTAAAGATAATATTTTATGAAAATGTAGAGAACCATCAAATACGAGTTATGGACGAACCCCTGGAGATTGTTAATAGATAAACGTACTTGTGACAGACAGTAAGTGTTTCCCTAGGACACGAAACCGAAATTTAAAGAAGAATAAGCATTGGAGGGAGAGTATTTGGTAAACCAAATAAGATGATGAACAGTTAAATGCCACTTTTCTAAAAATGAAATGGTGTTTAATCAGATGGTCCTACCAGTATTAATTTATGCATCAAAAACTTGAAGCTATACTAAGACTTAGAATCTAAGCTAGTTCACTCAAAGAGATTGGGAAAGAATAATAATGGGAATAATACTGAGAAATAGAAAAAGAGTAACATGGATATAAGAGTAAACTAAAGTAAAGGATATTCTAACAACTTTTAAGAAAAAAGAAATGGACATGGGTTGGATATATAATGATAATGATAGATAATAGATGGACGTAAAGAATAACAGAATGAGTCTCTAGAGATTGCAGAAGAAGCAGGGGAAGGAAGGGAAGACAATGGATTGACGAACTAAGAAGGGTTGGGGTGTTGACTGACATGGAAAGACCATAAACAGACGCAAGTGGAAAGACATGTCTGAAACCTTTGTTCTGCAGTGAACTAGTAAGAGCTGATGATGATGACCTTAGGTTTAATTTTTCATCCCTGTTCTTGAAACCGGAAGCAATGTAAACCTGCTTGTGTAAGATGCATCCAAGCAATGGTTTTTTCCTTTTTTAGGAACAAATAGCAAAATAACGATTTAACCATTATTATGGTGCGTTTACTCCCTTGCTTGTGATGGAGGACGTAACCATTGGTGATTAAACCATTAACCTTGTATGTGTTTTGATTGCAAACGTCCCTTTGAACAAAGAATTACAGCTTCGTGGTTTTTATCGTCTTCTGTAAATTTCTCTTTTATTTATGGACGTTCTTAAATTCGTTTTTGCCTTTTCGTTCTGTTTATTTCAACTTTTAACGTCTAAGAAGAAACGGTTAATCTGTCTGTATCTTGGGAAGAAACTTCGTTAAAAATTGCGGAGGATAAAAGGTTAATAAGTGTTTACCATGCCAGATCTACACTTTGGTTTTACTTTATTTCTTTTTTTAATTGAGGGATAACCCGTCTGATTGCTTACTGTATTTTCCTTACGTTGCTGATCATTTTATTGGTTTTATTTATTTTGCCATACTCTTTGTCGATATGTCTGAAAATGACGTGTCATTGAAATATGTATGGTTAGAAGGCTAATAAATTTTTTGAGTGACCTTGTTATACTTGATTTTCAAGTTGAATTGCTTGATTTTAACTTTCTAGGGTTTTGGCACATCTAAACGCTTTCCACATTATTTAGGGGTTTACCTCTCTAATTTGTCTATATCAATAGAACTTTTAAGTACCTAAGAGACTCTTAACAAGCGCATGTGACGTAAGTCGGATATATGTTAGGAACTGCAGCTCCTATATGATGCTGTGCAATTGCAAAGTTTGTCCCCATCTTAATTTCTTATAATGATTTTGCTTAACAAAACACCTATTGTAGTTTTTCTAATGCATAAGAATTATACAGTATATCTTGTTTTTTTATAATATTTTATGAGGAGTAATTCTATTTCATGTTCATTGTTTTATTGTCGTTAGTTTTATTTTATAACTACATCATATCTCAAGTCAATATACGTTATATTAATGCAGTTTCGATGACAGTTTCACCCTGAAATAGAACTGCAAGGTAATTTGATGATATTAGCGCTTGATATTCTCATTCTCAGAGAACCTAAATACTAAAATTTATAATTTTTATTTGAACATAGGTCCCTAATTTCAATTATTTTTATAACCCTATCATATAACCAATGCGAACCCTATCATATAACCAATGCGAACATTTTAGCAAATGAAATTTTTCATTTATTTTTCATATATACTGGTTAACTATAGTAAATAAGTATTAAGATGAGAACACCAGACAAATTTTCTTTTAAACTCCGTGCATGTACAACCTCTCTGGCTTTTTTTTTATTATCAAAATTACCTAGGAACCAAGTAATTTAGTTGTTAATATTCTGTCTGACTTGTTGCAAAGTATTCCAACTTCATATTCTTAGATTGACTCTCTCTCTCTCTCTCTCTCTCTCTCTCTTATATATATATATATATATGTGTGTGTGTGTGTATATATATATATATATACACATACATACATACAGTATATAAAAGAGCATTTGGTAAATATCATATTATTATTATTATTATTATTATTATTATTATATTATTATTATTATTATTATTATTATTATTACTTGCTAAGCTACAAAGTCAAGAGGCTCCAACAGGGAAAATAGCCCCGTGAGGAGAGGAAAAATGGAAAATAAAATATTCTGAGTAACTACTACTACTACTACTACCATTATTAATAATAATAATGATGATAATATTCTAATCCCTTTACCAGGCTCACACACGATAACGTCACAATAGACATTCTAGTTTCCTTACATATGCCGAGAGATCTTTTCCGTGAAATCCTCATTAACTTCTATTGCCTTTGTGTCTAAAGTGCCGAAACAACACGATCGTTCTGGTCTTAAGATTCTTAGATAATTAAGGAAAAGTTGGTGGGGGAAAAACATTAAATGAAACAATGTAAATTCGACTTAATTAACGCTAATGTTATACACGTGCTAATCACTTCTTATCTCATAGAAAGCCGTGGCAATTAGAGATATAAATAATTCAACATAATTAACTGCTTTATCGTCCGGGATTTTCTTTTCAAAATTGTTATTCCTTTTGTGATGGTGACTTTTTCTCTCCGTGGATTTTTGTCTGATTGAAGTTGGTAATGAAAATTCTCCAGAAATATGTTATGAAACTCGCAGGGAAAGAGATTGTGTAAATACAAACGATATTTTTTGTGACTTCCTTCCTTTTTATTAAGGATATGTTTTTTTTCACTTCCATGACCAGTTTTCTTTTAGCCAAGATTACCTAAATTTTACCTCTTATCGTGTTTCATCGGATATTATTCAATTTCTCCCGATTAACACTGTTTTCTTTTAGCCAAGATTATCCAAATTTGACCTCCTATTGTATTTTATCAGTTATTATTTAGGCTCTCCCGATAAACGCTATATGTAGTTTGAAATATAAAGCTTTAGAGATTTACTAAGGAATTCAGGAGCTTGGTTTCCAATTTTCCCTTTTGTGTGTATTCTTACCAGGTTTATATTTTAATAGTATTATTGATGGGTGGTAATTTCCAAACAAATTGTTGAATATACGAGCAAAGTTCTTTAACAAAACATTGATCATCACCCATATTTCATTAATCAATTGTATTATCATACTATTCAATAGTAATAGTTGAATAAATCGTTATTCTACTGGAATATAGATATACATTTTTGAGACTCGCCTATTTAGGGCAATATGATATATTAAGGACGTTTTCTATTACCGCGTGGATGAGATGCTTGACATTTTTCAAAGCTTGTTCAAGTCGCAAATATGCTCTCGCTTAAATAGGAACTGATATTAATTGTATAAATGTGATTAATGAGTGATACTCTTTGGTCATGTCACAGTACGTGCCATCTCTTTGAGCAGGTAATGAAATCGACGATCTGCATTTCTCAGATGTAATTTGTTAAAATCACAGTTTAATTATTTTGGCTAAGATAGAAAGAATAACAATAAAGACATTTAAATGTATTATACATATTTATAGATGAAGACAGGAATTATATAATTTCTATTTACAGTATTAATAATCCTAGAGTGCGAAATGACACAAATTATTATTATTATTATTATTATTATTATTATTATTATTATTATTATTATTATTATTATTATTATTATTATTATTGTTGTTCTTGTTGTTATTATTTCCCAAGCTACAATCCTAGTTGGAAAAGCAGGATGCTATAAGCCCAAGGGCTCTTGCTTTCTGTTGCTAAATCATTTCAGAGTATAAGTACCCATGCCTATTACGTAGCACCTAGTTTGAATAGCTTTATATGTTTCCATCAAAATATTTTTATCATATCATAGTTATCTTTTTCCTTCAGCTAAAACTCTTTCTTGCATTAGATGTTTGTTTGTTTATTGCTATTTTATTTTGAAATCTAATACTGTACTTTTTATAAGAAACCCTTACTACAAAATCGTCACATGGTAGTAATTTCGTTTAAAATCCTCGGATACAACTCGTCATAGTTGTTGATTAAAATATCATCTTGTGACAATGCGATCTCTCATTCTGTTAATAAGTGGAACATGCGCTTTCATTGGTGCAAAACAATACGGTGTATGAGTCAAACTGAATTTTACCGAGGCCACACACAAAAAAATTGCAAATAATGAAACCTGCTCGCTCGCTCTCTCTCTCTCTCTCTCTCTCTCTCTCTCTCTCTCTCTCTCTCTCTCTCTCTCTCTCTTAAAAGTATTGCGATTTTCTTATATAGTTCCAGTTGCATTCTTGCATGTTCAGTG